>NW_024737097.1:19808756-19818007 GCF_018991925.1 Homarus americanus | reverse complement strand
AGCATGTATGTTAATCATGACAGGTGTGTGTTAATCATGACAGGTGTATTAATCTTGACAAGCATGTATGTTAATCATGACAGGTGTGTTAATCATGACAGGTATGTTAATTATGACAGATGTGTTAATTATGACAGGTGTGTGTTAATCATGACAGGTGTATTAATCTTGACAAGCATGTATGTTAATCATGACAGGTGTGTTAATTATGAAAGGTGTGTGTGCTAATCATGACAGGTGTGTTAATTATGAAAGGTGTGTGTGCTAATCATGATAGCTGTGTATTAATCATTACAGGTTTTAATCATAACAGTTGTGCTAATAATGACAGGTGTGTGTATGTTAATCTTGACAAGTGTGTGTATGCGTTTTACTTTTACTTTTATCCTCTTCACCACTGATCTGCTCGTTAGCCACTTGGGCGATCGGTCACGTCTCTGTCACACACTGTTGGCAAATACTGGGCATGCACCAGCTCCTAAATGTACCTGAACCTGCTCCAGTGTTGGTCACGTCTTGTCTTGAAAGAGCTCACACTCGGTGCTGTCACAACACTTTCTGGTAGATTGTTCCAAGAGTGTACTATATATGTGTCACGGGCGGATTCAAGAATATCAAAAGAGGGGTCCAAGAAGTTTTGGGTGGAGGAACATGGCTAACAAAGCGAGCCCACCCAGATGGGGAGGGCGCTGTAAGCCCCCCCCCCCTCCCGATTTGTTTTCGGAGTGAGAGTTGTGAACTCTTGGAACAATCTACCAGAGAGTGTTGTGACGGCACGGAGTGTGAGCTCTTTCAAAACAAGACTTGACCAACACTGGAGCAGGTTCAGGTACATTCAGGAGCCGGTGCATGCCCAGTATTTGCCAACAGTGCGTGACAGAGACGTGACCGATCGCCCGGGCGGCTAACGAGCCGATCTTTTGGTAAAGAAGATAAATGAAAAGGAAAAGTAATCAGAGACGTGACCGATCGCCCAAGCGGCTAACGAGCCGATCAGTGGCGAAGAGGATAAAAGTAAAAAGTAAAAAAAGGTATTTTGAGGCCATGTGCACTTGATATTCTGAGGTCAATAGTAATTACTTTTACTATAGAAAAATGCCTGAGTACAATACTGCATTAAAGTAAAAGTATGGGAATTTTCTGATGAAAAGGGGGGGGTCCGGACCCCAGTGTAGTGGATACTCTCCCCTACAACTGCTGATTCGTCACTTGCCGTCCGCTTACCAGCCAACCAGCAGCGAGTTCCACGGACCGGGCCTCGCTTTCGGACTGACCGGTGATTGGCCAGTTACCGCCTTCACCTCAGCCAATCAGCAGTGCCGCTCACTTCACATCTCTCAACCAGATACCGGAGAATCGTATAAATACCCTCGGCCTCGCCATGAAAGTCATTCAAGAATGGATTAATTGTGGTCCTGCCTCCCAAGGTAAGAGCCAGGAGATCTGTTTTCGTAAGGAAACTAGATTCTCAAGTAGGAGGGCAAACGGCAGACTCTCTGTAGGCAGACATTGTAAACAACAATGAATGACTTAAAGCAGAAGAAATAATCAAGATAAAAGACTACACGCACGTAATGAAGATTTGTTTCGAAGAAACGGCTATGGCAGACAAGGTCCTCCAGTGCGGCCTCTTAGTGTGCAGCATGTCAATATCCCCTCTTCAAGTAAAAAGGGAAAAATACACCAGTCTCCTGACATGTTTCACATGCTATAAATATGAAGAGCATACCACAAGGGACTGCCCTGAAAAGGAAAAGAAATACTGCTCCAACTGTGCGGAGGAAGGACATGTTTACACGCAGTGCAACAAAGGCTAACTAAAGTGCAAAAGGAACGGGGACGTGCACCCCACCCACCCACCCAACCATGGCCATGTCCTGCCCCATCAAAAAGACCCTCATCAAATACAGGCAAGAGCAGGAAGACCAACGAGAAAAGATGAGACCAAAGCAAATATGCTGAAATAGCAGAGGGCTGTGAAAGAGGCAACAAAGCCAACTACTGACACCATAATCAAATTAAGTAACACTGATCATTTCAAGGTAATGGTGAGTATGCTACATGCTCACCTTCATAACAACATAGCCCCAGGATCATATGCCGACGCACTCAAAAGGATGCTTGAAATAAACTTGCCACAAATGAACTTCCCTGAAAACCCAAACTGAGCAAACTTGTTACATGCCACCAGCACCCCAGTGCTTACAAAACACTTCACACAACGATTAAACACACCCAAGGACATATCACCGACAGACCAGGATAATATACCGGAAAAGCGGAACGACCTGGAGATTTGAAGGAACGGGAGCGAAAAGGAAATCAGCGGCCAAGAACAATGAAATGGAAATCGACTTCCCAACAGCAACTGCCCCCCACCCCAAGTGCTTGAAGAAGCGGTAGATATAGGACTAAGATTTTATCAAACCGCAAGAATACCATACCCACCACACAGAAAACCAACTGGAATATTAATAGAAGACTTAGTAACGGCTAACGAAATAGTTTGGCAATACACAAACAAATGGTATGACAAAGAAACGGTAAGGCACATGATTAAAAACGACAAATTAAAATTCGGCACAAAAGATTTTATTGTAATCTCGGTAGCTGAACTCAAAAGGAAATCATCGGGACTCAATGAAATGAGTCACCCCTCAACTTCAACCCTCCAAGAAAAAGAAATAATGGACCATCTACAACTGAAAACACTTAAAATCCTACAACACAATGTCCGTGATTGGCACACATGCAAAACATCGCCTTGTAACATATACAATGAAAACAATCCAGGTATAATACTAATAAGAGCACACGGCGAACCCGAGAACAACAAAATCAAAATATTTAACTACAACACCCACCAATCGAACAAAAGTGGAGAAAAACATGACAGTGTTGCCGTAGCGGTGAAAAAGGTATCAAACACATACTAACAGACAACTTTAACAGCGAATTCCTTGCCATTTAAGTACAGACAACACAGGGCAAAATAATAATCGCAACAACATACCTACCCCCAAGAAGACCATCCCTCCCTATAGAAGTCCTACTGAAACTAACAAATTATAATATTCCAATGTACATCCTGGGAGATTTCAATGCAAGACACCGCATTTTTAGCAACGGCAACAATAACCAGATAGGCACAGCATTGGAACGTATAATCAACACTGGCAGACTACTTCACCTGGGCCCGCACTTCACCACCTGGATGGGACCAAACGGCGTTTCAACACCCGACAAAATGTTCTGCAACAACAAAGCATTCCTTAACTACCACATAGAGCAAGGCCCCATCACCCCCAAGTGACCACATTCCTATAATATTCACAATTTCCACCAGCCCAATTCAAACAAAAATACCACCAAGGCTTCAGATGAGCAAAACAGACTGGATGAAATATAAGGATTTATTGGAAAACTACCCACAAATAAATCTAAAAGATGCAACACTGGTGGAAATTGACGAACAAGTAGAAAAGCTACACAGTACAATAAAACAAGCAATCAACCAGACAACCCCAATAACGTCATACAGAACCCTCCCGAGTAACAAGTCCAACGAAGAATTAAAGAGACTACAAGTACAATATAATAACATTAGGACATTTATAGAACAAACGAGAGAACTACTCCGTAATATAAGAGAAATCCAACAAGGCTTACAAGAAGAGTACAGACAAATTAATAACGAAAAATGGAACATTCTAATCAAAAACATGGACACCACAAAGCACTCAATAAACTTCTGGCAAAACATCAACAAACGACTTGGCACGAAAAACGGACAATAAACTACATTAAAGACCAAAACGGACAAAAACTCTATACAGACCATGAAAAAGAAGAGGCCTTCAGAAGAGAATGGAAGATCTTCAGAATATCAGAAGAAAAAAATGACAGTTTTGACAAAGAACACGAAGAGTTAATTAATGAATGGCTAAGAGAACAAAGCAATAGACTGACTCCCTACCACACAGGAAACCCAGAAAGAGTAAGACCCAATAAATTCATAAATCACGACGAACTACTACACTGCCTACGCAAATTTAAAGAAAAATACAGCTACTCCCCGACTTACGACCTACTCGACTTAGGTCCACCTGCACTTACGACCCGCCTCAGTTGCACCAAAATGTGGTCAAATTATGTATTTTTGAGTCCCAAAGTCAGTACACAGACAAAATTTTCATCTGTAATTCACTTTAAAATGACTGGCAAGCTTAAAAGTGAGTGTTTTGTGGTGCTGAGAAGAAAAAGAGACCCCCATTTTCGATTTTCTATGTGTTATTTAAGCATTTCTGACTTACGACCATTTCGACTTACGACCTGGATGTTGGTCCCTAACCCCGGCGCAAGTCGGGGAGCAGCTGTACCCTGGAATGAGCGGCATAACCCGTAACATGTTATTAAACCTGCCCAGCAGACCAATGGAAGCCCTGATATATATTTACAACTCAACCTTATCCGCTGGTTACTTTCCCGATGCTCTCAAGCGGGCAAAAATAATCTTCATTCCCAAAGAAGGTAAGGAACCAAAACAGATAATAAACTACAGACCTATATCCTTACTGGAAATAACCGGGAAACTCTTGGAACGCATACTAAAAAACAGGCTATATAAGTTCCTGGTTAACCACAACAAACTCAACCCAAGACAACACGGCTTTAGAAGAGGTAGAGGAACCTAAACGGCTATAGCAATAATAACAGAAATCATAGCCAAAGAAAAAACAGCAAGAAAACCAAGTAAACATAGTCTTAAGAGATGTAGCAAAGACATTTGATAAAGTGTGGCACAACATACTAGCATATAAACTACTAAAACTAGACCTACCTGCAGAAATATAAAGAATCCTAATGCGAGTAGGAGTATCAGACCTGAGGCTTGAAGATGGTAGTTACGCAGATTCTGACCAGGATAAAGCTGAGGCATTGAACAGCTTCTTTTCCTCGGTGTTCACAAGAGAGGATGCGATTAACCTTCCTGCGTTTGAGGACAGACGGTTCGACACAGCACTAACCTACACTGTGTTCACAGAAGAGGGTATTAGAAATAAGCTGTCAAAGTTAAAGGTCCATAAGAGTCCTGGCCCTGACATGGTAAATCCTAGAGTGCTAAGAGAGTTGTGCAACGAGCTTGCCGAGCCCCTGAAGATCCTGTTTTGTAAATGCCTGGATGAACAAAAGGTCCCCAGTGGATGGAAAGTGGCTTATGCGAGTCCTATCTTCAAGAAGGGCGATCGTCACTCCAGCATAATATGTAAAGTACTTGAGAGTATTTTCAGAGATGCAGCGATGGAACATCTACTACGAAACAACCTTGTAAAGGATTGCCAACAGTGCCGGATTTAGACCTGTGGAGGCCCATGGGCAGCCTCTTTGTGGAGGCCCCCCTCATTATAACTACCCAAGAGGGTGGGGTGGCGAGGGAAAATTTTGAAATTTGAACACTTCTTTGGAGAATTTTGAAGCCATATGCAGTTATATTGAGAAAATTAGAACATTGAGAAATTTTTAATTAACTGTATATTTATTGATAGTGTACAAATTCCCAACACACACACACACACACACACACACACACACACACACACACACAAGTGTGACATGACTGGAGTCGTTCATGTGGTTTCAAGTCGACCAGCCCTGATATAGCTACTACCGCACATGTGGAGGCCCCCAGATTGTGGAGGCCCCTGGGCAGCTGCCCACTTTGCCCACTCCTGAATCCGGCCCTGATTGCCAACACGGTTTTATGCCACTGCTTAACACAATTGCTCAAAGTATTGGATATTTGGACCCATATTCTGGAACGGGGTGGTAATATCGACAATATTTACCTAGATTTTGCCAAGGCTTTCGACAGTGTACCCCACGAAAGGCTGAAAATCAAAATGGAAGGGTACGGAATTTGGGGAAATGTCCTCGCGTGGATAGAAGACTTTCTACATGACCGCAAGCAGTGTGGTGATTAATGGCACGAAATCATCATCCGTACCTGTCACAAGCAGGGTACCATAGGGCAGTGTATTGGGCTCACTGTTGTTTGTTTGCTTCATAAATGACATGCCTGACGTTGTACACTCCTCCATACAAATGTTTGCCGATGAAAAAGGCTTGAGAGCTAGAACCTAATCACGCAAGATGTAAGTTCAAAAATAATTATTATAACCTCAGCATATCTGGTTGAGCCCGGATACTGTCAATCTCTTACTTTCCTTCAATTTTCCTCCCTCTTTTACCTTGATCCTATTAGACCCCGATTTCCCCAGTACCAAGTGGCAATCCTAATCCCTGTCCTCCCACTCAGCATTACAAGCAATAGCCCTCTACCTTATCTACAGACGTCAAGTCAGGGTCATTCTACTCAACGCTCTCAAACGGACAAGACCTTCTCTCAACAAGCTCCTCACCACAGCAACTCCCTAGCACTGCATTGTACAAACAATAAATGTAGAGTTAAGCTATTCTGAGTGTCCTTTCTCACCTCCATCCTTAGTGCGAGATCTCCTATATGTACGTATGTATGTGAGCCTAACAAAGAGAAATTAGACAACTGGCCACATACACTACGTTACTCCAGTACCCCACCCACAGGATCCGTCCTTGAATGTGATCAAGACAAGATGTCGTATATTATATCAAAAGTGAGTTTGTAGTCACTGGTGACCTTCCAGAGTTTAAATTTTCACTCTTTGTCGTATCTCTTTGGCCACAGGATATAATTATAATAAAACAATGTCAAGTCTATCAGCAGATTTGAACATTTGATGTTACTGGTGACAATTGTCTTGCACCGCACATTGCCTCTCGGTGGAGCCAATACAGTGACTGCATATTTGGACGGCATAAGGTATCCTGGGTTGGGATTCGTAGGTGGCTAAGCCGGGGTATACTAACCTGAAAAAAAGCTTAATTTAACAATCTTTTAAGATGCCGATTGCAGTAAAGCAATATTTGATAACATCAAAGCCTGTGTTTAACTAAGCATCCCAGCTACAGTAGTATGCGTATACTCACATCTAGAGTTGGAATAAAATAATAATAATAATTAATATAGAATACTATCAAGATCCGACAGATAAATACCAAGGTTTCATTTCTAGCAACTTCTACCCAGCTTCCGATTACGTAAGCGGTCAGACTGCTCTGGGTGGTGGTATGACCTTGCTTAGCTAGTGTAGGGGAGAAATCCACTACAAGTGGATTTCTCCCCTACACTAGTCTTATCCAGTTTTACTGGTTACGTAAATGATTTTTAAGTTGGCTGTGTGTGTGTGTGTCGGGGGAAATAGGAATACGTATGCATCTCATATCCATCTGAACCAGCAGTCCATCTCTCATTCTCAGCACATACTGGTATATTGCAAGAAGCGAGGCATTTCGGGATGTATTCATTCACCCACATTGCACGGTAATACAGAGGGTACAGCACAAGAAGCTCCTGCAGGACTTGAAGCAGAAGAGGGAGGAGTCAAGGAAGAACGGGAACGGGTATACATGGGTTATACTCAGGGGGAGGGTAGTGGAAGCAAGTGTGCCGACACAGGTCCAGGGGAAAGTGCACCCTCCACCAGCTCTAACCCCCACCCGGGAGGCGGCACCAGCTCCGCCTACCGGACAGGAGGAGGCGAGCGCCGTGCAAACAATGATATTTATAACCACACCCTGCAAAATACTTTGACTTTTATCCTCTTAGCCACTGACCGGCTTGTGAGCCGTTTGGGCGATCGGTCACGTCTCTGATTACTTTTCATTTTCATTTATCTTTTTCACCAAAAGATCGGCTCGCTAACCGCCCGGGCGATCGGTCACGTCTCTGTCACGCACTGTATTTAGCAAATGCTGCAGCTTCTGAGAATGGGGGAGCGGGGTTACTACTAAGAGCAGAGACGTTACCGAGAACAAATTCTGGCTTGAATGTTATGTACACCAATACTGACACGTTTCTCGATAAGAGAGGGGAGTTTGAAACACTACTAAGAGTACACCAACCAGATATTGTAGGAGTTGTAGAACTGTTCTACAAGAACAGGAGAATCGACCCAGAGGAATGTGAGTTCAGTATTGCTGGATATGACTCATTTACGAACCTTTCTCAAGAAACTTGCAAGAGGGGTGTGGTTACCTATGCTAGGCAAGACCTTAGAGCCAGCCAGGCGAGGGTACAGGGAGAGGATGTTTTTGAAGAGTCCAAGTGGTGTAAAATTAAATTAAAGGGAGGGGACTTACTTATCGTCGGGAGTATCTACAGATCCCCAAACTGTGGCCCACTAAATCAAAGGAACTTGAGAACCTTGATAAACATCGCGGCAATGCTCAACCCTAGCCACCTCCTTGTCATGGGGGACTTTAACTATGGCAACACCGACTGGAGAAACGAGTCCACCCCAATTGACTTGAATAACCCTGCTACTCTTTTTGTAGAAACTCTGAGAGATAATTTTCTGTTCCAACATGTTAGAGACCCGACACATTACAGAGGGGAGCAAACACCCAAGCCACTTGACCTCATCATAACAAACGAGGAGGGTATGGTGGCCAAACTGGAACACCTTGCCCCAGTTGGCACCAGTCACCATACAGTGTTGTCATTCAGATTTAACTGCTACCTATTTCAGGATAAGGCCAGGCCAAGGTGCAAATATTACAAGGGAAATTACAATGGGATGAGGGAAGAGATGAGTGGTATCAACAGGCCTGACTCATTAAGGTACAAGAACGCAGACACTACGCTGAATATCATAACTAGTAAAGTGACCCATTTGATCGATAAATATATACCCAAGACCAAACCCAGTGCCTCTAGAAATACGAGGGGATCCCTACACATGAACCACGCGGCGGTCGACAAAATTAAAAAAACCCAGAAATTCAAGACGTGGGTTGGGTCAAACGATGAGCAGGACAGGAGGATGTATGCAAGAGCCAGAAACCAAGCAAAGGCAGAGTGTAGAAGGGCTGAAAAGGAGTTCCATAGGCTGGTTGCAAGCGAGGTCAAGTCAAACCCAAAAGCGTTTTACCGCTATGCAAAGTCGAAATTGAAAACGCGAGTAGGAGTATCAGACCTGAGGCTTGTGGATGGTAGTTACGCAGATAAAGCTGAGGCATTGAACAGCTATTGTCATGTTACTCGCAACGCCTGCTGCATAAAACTAACATGTGTGTGCTGTTTGTTGTATATAAAGATCACCAGCTGAAGAGTGAGGACAATAAATAATTTTGTCACGCCTACATGTGTTATT
>NW_024737097.1:19616256-19806256 GCF_018991925.1 Homarus americanus | reverse complement strand
CACTTCTTCCAGTACATCACACCAAAAAGAAAGATAACCCAAAAAATAAAAATCACATACAGCTTTACGCAAAACTTCAGCTGATCCTCGTGTCAATATTTTCTCTTTGATCCGTCAATGTTTCCAGGGCTACGATCAGCTTCTCCAATTGTTTCTTGAGAAGCTTTATGGCATCATGGTGTGCACTCCATCTAGTCTGAGAAAGTATTTTGACTGTCAGGTTCATATTTTCTTTCAGTACTTCCCATCGGCGAGTTGAAAGTGAAAAAAAAAAACAATAAAGTTTCTCTACAGTTCCAAAGAATGTTACACATAAAGGATTGGTTCCAAAAGAGTGTACCCCACAAAGGTTCAAGGAATGATTGGCACAAACAAAACCTTTGGAGTTATTTCTTTGATTTTCTTCTGAACACCTCCATGAATACCAGCCATAGATGCAGCATTATCATATCCTTGACTGCGGCAAAAGTTAATGTCCAGTCCATCACTCTCCAAATTACTCAGGATATCCTTTGTGAGCTCATTTGCATTTTTCCAGCAATAGAAAAGAAACCCAAGAAAGATTCCCTTACTTCAACAGAATCACCTTCAATATGAACATATCTAACCACTTCGCACATCTGATCTGTATGAGAAATATCAGGTGTACTAGTAGTGGATTCCTCCCCTACAAACGCTGTTTGTCGTTGAGTAGCCGACCCCGCGAATTCCCCAGTGTATGCCTCGTGGTCTAGGTCAACCAGCGCCGCCTTACATGACGGAGGTCAACTATTAAGCCACGCCTACCTCCGCTATATAAGACCTGACCTCGTGGTGACCCTACCTCTCTCTTTCTACCTACACCAACAAGCAAGCAACACCTCCTCCGCTCCTGCCTGGCGGCCCTCGCTCCCGCCGGCGAGCATGGCGACCCACAAGCTGGTCCTCCTCTGAGCATCCTCACCAACCAGCTCTCTCTACATCACGCTTGTAACCACGCTGCCACTTCCCAGCACCAAGCTGCACTGTACATCCAATACAATATGTATACAGAGAGCACATTGTGAGTTTCCTTTCTCCATCCCATCCTGAGTGCGAACCAACAACTCATACCCCACATACTGTCAAAAAGAATTCCAAAATACTTGGCCTTCTTGATGTCAGCCAAAATTTTTTCCTTAACATTATTTCCTAGAAGACAGATGAATTCATTCTGAATATTTGGTGGGTGACAAATAAGAGCTCACTCTCCTTCCAGATGTCTGAGATGGAATAGCATGCTTAACCCCCAAATGATGTTCTTTCAAAACAGGATCATAGTTTGATAGTAACTCCACCAGTTCCAGGAAATTGCCTTTGTTTATTGATGACATATCCGCCCTATGACCACGAAAAGGAAGGTTCTGTCGATCTAGAAATATAGTCACATCCAAAAGACGATGAAGTATGTCCCTTCTTCCTCTCTGTCCATTGCAGCTTGATTACCATGATCAACAGTTCTTTGAGCTTTAGTCCTGCCTCATGGCACCCCCTCTGGCTGTCACCCGGGGCGGACCGCCCCCGCCTCCTCCCCCCCTTACTACGCTACTATGTACACTTTTTTCCTTTTCTCTATCTTCGTAATAAAACTTCGATGAAAGTTAACTGACTTTGCTTTCAATTAAGCATACATGTATCTTTGTTCACAGCATCACAAAGATTATTAAAAATTAATGAGACCTTCAGTAAATACACGTGCGACTAAAATCAATGTTCACTTGACTCACCATTCTTAAGGGAAGACCTTAACAGCAACAGACGAGCCATCCTACCCGACCAGTGCTTACTGCCATACTAAAAAATCAGCGAGCAGCGATAGGTGGAGCGAACGGTGGAGATGGAGGTGCATAATACAGCAAGGCAACAGTCTCCAGTGTTCGGGTGTAAGCCATTTTATCACGCTGTGGTACTAATGTTTTTCTTCGGGAAATTTGCGTTTATGATCCCATAAGTGTCCATGGAAAATGGTGTAAAATATTGATTCCGGATAAATCAGGAGTAGCTAACCAGGAATGAGTCGATTTGTATCCAACCGATGAAAATTTTAGATGTAGTCCCGCTATTCACTTAGCCAATAGGATAATAAAAAATAGAAGACAGTAACTATTACAGAGATCAATATTAACCCCATAAACAACAACAACAACAACAACAACAACAAAAATGACAAAGAAACTAAAAGAAAAAATTAATTTTCTTATGAAATTAAAAAATATAAACTTTAGGAGCCATAAAAACTTAGTAATCATGGGTGGCAAGTTACGAGTCTAGGAAGTGAGGCAGAGTAACTGCCTAACTGGCAACTTGCTGAGCCTGGTTGTTTTTGTTATGCAATAGGTGATTGTTACGCAATAACTTCTGGTACAAAGTCGGGTAAATTTGCACTTCCACCTCCCCATCTGTTAGAAAGTTAAAAATATATTTTTCTAGTGTATTTGTGTGTGTTTTGACCGAATATGACCTTCATTTCTGTCGGCAATTGGCCAGGTTCTTGTTCGTAATTAGATTCTGAGATTCTTACACAACGCCACATGTTGGTCTGCGATATTTACATTCAGTATAGGAGATGTAAACAGGGAAACCAGATACCAGATGAACAACGATGCCATAGAGAAATCCGACTGCGAGAGAGATTTAGGAGTAATGATAAGTAGGAACCTTAAGCCAAGTAAACAATGTGTTTTTGCTCGTAACAAGGCTAATAAAGTACTTGGGTTCATACAAAGGAGTGTTAGTTACAAGACTAGCGAGGTCATCCTAAAACTGTATCTTGCTCTTGTGAGACCACACCTGGATTACGCAGTTCAGTTCTGGTCACCGTATTACAGAATGGATATAGAATCCTTGGAAAGAATTCAGAGGAGAATGACAAGACTAATCCCGGGCATTAGGAACCTTGAGTATAGAGACAGGTTAAAGCATCTTAATTTGCACTCCCTCGAGAGACGTAGAGCGAGGGGCGACCTGATAGAGGTGTATAAGTGGAAGACAGGGCTAAACAAAGGGGACATTACAAAGGTACTCAAATTATCCAACCAGGTGCGAACTCGTAACAATGGTTTTAAATTAGACAAATTTAGATTTAGGCGTGAAATAGGTAAACACTGGTTTGGAAACAGAGTAGTGGATGAATGGAACAAGTTACCAAATATCATCATTAACTCGAATACGCTGAATTGCTTCAAAAATAGGTTGGATGCTCATATGAGCAATAGGGGTTGGGTGTAAACGGGACTGCCCAGTATGGGCCAATAGGCCCGCTGCAGTTTCCTCCATTCTTATGTTCTTATGTTCTTATGTTCTTAGTACACCTTACTGAGGTTGGAAGAACACTATGCGATCAGCTCCATATACTTTAAGTGACACCCATTGCAGACTTCCATGGTCGGAACTGAACTTGAATTTCCAAATATGAGACCCAAAATAAAAATAGATTTTGATTGGTCAAAAAATACTGCGAATTAAACCCCAAATCATTTTAATTGGTTGCAAAAAAAAAAGGCTCCTGATGATATATGAAGGAGACGCAGTGTTGGAGGTGAGTGTGGGGTTCAAGATGTTTGGTTCACACTCAGGATGGGATGGAGAAAGGAAACTCACAATGTGCTCTCTATATACATGTTGTATTGGATGTACAATGCAGCTTGGTGCTGGGAAGGCGGCATGGTTACAAGCGTGATGTAAAGAGAGCTGGTTGGTGAGGACGCTCAGAGAAGGACAGCTTGTGGGTCGCCATGCTCGCCAGGCAGGCGGAGGAGGAGGAGGGAGTGCCGCCAGGCAGCGGCGGAGGAGGTGTTGCTGGCTGGTTGGTGTGGGTAGAAAAAGGGAGATCACCACGAGGTCAGGTCTTAAATAGCGGGGGTAGGCGTGGCATAGCAGTTGACCCCCGCTCCGTGGTGTATGGCGGCGCTGGTTGACCTAGACCACGAGGCATACACTGGGGAATTGGTGGGGTCGGCTAGGCAGCGACAAACAGCGTTTGTAGGGGAGAATTCCACTACATGAGGCAGGCGATGATGGAGGAAGATTAATGGAAGAAAATAGAGAATATTATGGATTTGCTATCTCCGTTAATATACATTTCCGACGGTAATGTAATAGATGAAAATGATCTTATAATTAGACGTCTTAATAGATTAGTGGTAGGAAGTGGGAATGTTTAAACGCAATAATACCCGAAGTCGGTGAACCAGGCTATGGCGTCATCAGTGTGGGTGAGAGGGGTAGGGGAGGAGTGTGATAGTCGTAAATAATTCTAAATCATTCCAAGACGATGATATCAAGGTTCATTTGAGGCTCCGGGCTCCACCAGCCTTGTCGCTCACTTTATGTTAGTGTCTACCAATCAATGACTATCCATTCTTAGTATGAATTTTTGCCGCACAGCTTTAAATTAATGGTACCAATTGTCTTTAGACGACGATAGCGCCATTTCAGTAAATTATCCTCAGACGATAATAGCAGTTAAGGCGGCTAATTACCCAATCAGTGGCGAAGGGGATAAAGGTGAAATAAACTTATCAGACTAGAAAAATGGTTAGTTACACATATCCACACAGTCGTCACAAAGAGGGAGTAACGCACTTGAACACAATTGAGGTGCACAGGCGACTGCATAAAGGCAAGAATATGTACTTGATGGGATGTGACAACTTGGGAGTTCATGAAATAAAAATAGAAACAGCAAGTGAGCGAGCTTGCCTACTCAATAACCACCATCCCCGAGCTCCCGCCACCTAAGTGCATAGTTTACAGAGATAAATTAAGTTGTCTCCTCATTTTAATAAAGTGATTACGATTAGAACAAAGAATCACATGAGGTTTGCTGATGCACTGTCAGTTTACACTCGGTTGGGAATCTTTTACAGTGTTACCCCATTGTGCTCGGGATTTGGGCAACTACACGTACACCAGAGTGGAGAGGCAGATAAAAGATGAATTCAATGAAAAGTTGAGTGCATACTGTACCACAACGCGTGAAGAGGCATTGATCAAATTTGGAATCAAGTTAGATGTGAATGACCTGAGGATTAGACACCGCAGCTTATTTCACCTGATGATTACATGCGCTAAAGCTAATCTAATTTAACCTAACCTAACATAACCTAGCATACTCTAACCTAACCCCCTAGTAGCATTAGGGTGTTAAATCATCGGGTGAAATATGCTGGGTGTCAAAAGTTCAGGTGACCTTTATATGTTAATAAAAGATGTTGCATATGGTATAATTACGTGGAACAAAATTAATGCAGTAATAATTCCAAAGGCGATGTTTAACCACTAGATGAAACACAAGACAACTTTGGTGTCACTAGATATAGTAACCCAAAAATTTAATAATTATGCAATTTTTAATCAGAAAAGAAGATAACTTGATATGTAAGCATACAGAGATTGTCAGGCTCCCACAGACCACAAACTATAGATTTCGAAGGTCCAAGTAAAGTTGAAGGTACACATTATTGAAGAAAACAACAGAGTTTTATGTGGAAAAGTTAAAGAAACGAGAAATAGGGAAACAGAATCAAGTGAGAAGTGGAAGAAGATATAATGCATTAGTATGGAGAGGAATACTGAGGTAGCTTGGGGAGCACTATGTTAAGTAATAAGGAAGCAGCAAGGGTTAATGTAGGCTTACAAAAAGAGGAAACACACCATGGTTTAGCCTGGAAGCAAAGAAGCGGAATGAAGAGTAACAGTAGCTGAGAATGTTGATCAGTAAAATTAAGATTCAATCAAGCACTTTTAACTGCAAAGGTAGATGTCAGATTGGAATAATTTCTGGGAGGAAATGGTACTACAGGGATCCTTCCATACATGGGATGCATTCCTAAAAACATGATCATTAAGTGAACGATTGGACAGTACAATATCAAAAACGTTTTAGCATGGTGTGAATTGGGACACATTCCAGGAGTCAGTCAAAGTGAGGATTTTCCCCCAAATAGGCCCAAAAATCATGATAGTAAAGCACCGAACGCGACAATACAGTCCATACATAAATTTAGCATGGAAATGGTAAAATAAATGTTACATAAATATGGTAGAATTGAAAGACAGGTTAGATCATGCAAAAAATACATTATGAAGAATCTCCCACACATCATAAATTTAAAATGGAATTACTGTAGTAAAATTAAGGATAAAAAAAGATAGAAAAAATGGTGTTATCATACCTAAATTATGTCGTAAGGGCCACATCCAGAGGCTGGAGAACTGCTGTTGGTCTGAATAATCACTAACTCGGCCGCTAAGGAGTGGCTGGAACTCGGCATTCTTGCAGTGGTTGGAGTGGCAGGTCCTATTTCGGGGGAGGGGCATCGTCACTTTGGCTTTAAAAACTGTGACTCCTAAGGTGGATGGAACTGGTTTGGGAGACTCGGGCTGTGTTGTTTTGGGGTTTGGTCCCCAAAGAAGCTGGTAATCGTACTCTGTCAAACCTTTCGCTTCTTTGATAATTACATATCTGGATAGCAACGAAGCTGTTGCTCTATGTTGTTCGACATTAGAGAACTTCTCGTTGCATTTGGGTCTTTTTAGCCTGCTTCTCAGCTGCAACAGGTTTTTGTTACTGAGCTCCTGCTTATGACTCGAACCAAATGTTTATCCACATCCCATGGTTGATTGTTGAACATCATTCCATGACTCAAAAGATGTAGTCCATTGCATTCCTGATATTGTAATTGTGCCAAAATTCCTTGATCACTGGCTCATTTGGCCCATTGATCTCCTTGACCAGTTGGGCCTTTGTTCAGCACAGATAGAAGGCCTTGAATGTGGCTATCACTCCTTGGCCCATGGGCTGGAGGAGCAAGGTTGTGTTGGGTGGCAAAAACAACATGTCAGTGTTGTCCAAGGCTGGCAGATGTACAGAAGCATTGTCAAGGATCAGCAGGCACTTGTTGGCAAGATTATTATCCTCACAGCACCCCTTACACTTTTTGGAGAGGTAGTCAGCCACAGTGTTTTCATCTATTATGCCCTTTACTTTAATTTCTAGCAGACTGGTAGAAACTCCTTAATATAACCCTCAAGTGCTCATGAATTTTCCAAGTGGTAGACAAGGGGCAGCTTCAGTTTGAGATCTCCTTCAGGAAAACCTCTTCCAAAATAACTCCATTTCATAAAAATTTATACAGAAACTTCCTTAGAGGTGGATTCTCCTTCCTGTTTCTTTGCCTTCAGGGGAGCAGGGTATGTGGTGGCAGCTTCATGATCCACACTTGCTCCCTCACCCATAAGATGGAGGCTGTGGAGGTTGGCACATAACTTAAACCACTCAAACCAGCCAGAACCTGCCTTGAAAGATTCAGCAACTCCTTCAGTTCATTCAGAGCCCAAATCTTTCTTCATGTCTTCCAACAAACTCCAAGCCTTGGCCATGTTGTTGTTCATAGAAAGAGTCATGTGGCAGCAAGTCTAGTCTTCTATCCTACAACTCTAGCTTCTCCATGCTATCCATGATGAGAGCACGTGCACTAGTCGGCCTTGGGGCAGTACTTGCAGTCACACTCTCTCCCATACTCTTCTGATGGAACATTGGCGATAATAGTAGAGACAGTAACTGGGCTAGACCAAACACACTTGCAATATAATTGGTGCCTTCACCCTTCTCATAGTCCTTGATGATGTCCAGTTTTACATCCAGAGTAATCACCATGAGGACACTTGGCTTTGTTTGAGGCAGCAGGAGACTAAACTGCAAATTTCAGCACAGAAATCACCAGTGATGTAATCGTGCATAACAGGTGATCACCTTGTAAAGATGCAAATGAACAAAAACACTTATGATGCACAGGAGTAGTGGCTAAAGACAAAAGATCCAGGCAGTGATGTATGGCTAATCCTTCCCTGCAGAGGACAATGAATGTGTTTGCACATAAGACAGTTATTTTGGGATAAAAAATGAAGAGGAAGATACAAACAGAGCTGAGAGGAAGGGATTTTCCTGACAACATTTATTATTAAACCGAAAAAGTCTAATCTTATAGCAAAAAAAAAAAAAATTTTTATTTGTTAAACCGAAGAATCGTAAGTCATAAGCAGCAGCAGGGAGATGACAAAATAGCAATATGTTTGCACTGAATAATTTTACAAAAACGAAAGCCAGAAAAACTTTTGGTGTGTGATGGCAAAATTAATGAAGGAGCCACAGTAGGGGATATACAAGGCCAACATTGTGCTTATACAGTATTGGTCTGGAAGGCATACAGCTTGGTATGATGAGTGGCAGAACATTGGGGTGTAAAACTCACAATTGCTGAGTAACCAGTGTAGTTGTTATAGTAGATTTTGGAGAGGGTTGATATTGTTCACCTTATTTACCTAATGACCACCAAACTAGTGGTGGCCATACCACTGTAGGATCCTTCCATTGTTCTTGATATTCTTGTGAAAGGCTATTTGACTCAACTGCCTGAGCTGGTAGACTTTTCTATGGGTCTATCACACGCTGTCTGAAGGATTATTTCCTTATATTCATCTTGGCGAGCTTGAAGCTGTGTCCCTCTATGTTGGTAGCACACGACTTAATGAAAAATGGCCTGGGTTAACATTTTCCATCCCTTTCAAGATTTGAATTGCCTTGTGCGATCTGTATAGATGTATCTTGTCTGAAGAGTTATCAGTCCTAAGACCCTTACGCCCGGAGTTTTAAACATCCTCTTCCATTGGAGAGGGTCGTCGTGTTTCTATCCGAGTTTTTAATAAAATGAGTCCTGAAAGACACCGCAGTACAGTACTTGACGGGGTGGTGTGGCGGTAAAATTACTAATTCCAATATAAATTAATTTTATTATTAGTTATTTTTACCGTCAAGCACTGTACTGCGGTGTCTTTCAGGACTCATTTTTTTTTAACTTGGGTTGAAACACGATGACCATCTTGAACGGAAGAGGGTGTTTAAAACTCCGGCTGTGAGTCTAATTGGATAATTGAGATTATATAATTAAGGAATTATCTTACTTGCTCTGTGTTGTTGCTGGTGATGGTGTTGAGGGAGATTGTTAGTAGAAGTGGTAGAGAAGTGGTTGTGACAAGAGGATTGTTAGTGCGCTAGCATGGGGGGGGGGGGTGGGTATGCTTTCCCCAGGCCCAGGGAGTTAAGGGGCCCAGGTGGTTGCAGAGCCTCTGATACCATAGTGGTTGGGTGGACTCGCACCTGAATAGGAATATCAATAATGATGCTGGCTGTAATAGACTTCCTTCCATCCTTAATAAAGATAATTACATACAGTAGGTTACAAAATTCTATAAGAACATTTTTGATAACCATGTTTACCAAAATATATTTTACAGTTAATAAGTATTGTAAAAAAAAAAATAGTTTAATATACTGTACAGTAAAAGCCCACGACATATCCTGAGGTGTGTATGTGTGTGTGTGTGTGGGGGCTGACACTTGACACTGTACCAGGGCCCAGAGATGTTATGCTTGGACACTAGATTTTTAGGGGGTGGTGGGCAGAGTATGTGTGTGTAAGTGTGTGTGTTACTAGAAGGGAGGAAATTGTTGGTGATGGTGATAGAAAGGGAAGATTGCTAGAGATGGTGGGGAAATTGTTAATGGTGAAGGGGGAGATTGTTTGTGGCAGGGGTGATGGGGTGGTGGTGATGGTGACAATAAGATGGTGGTTGTGAAAGACAATGATGGTGAGGAGGAATAATGAAATAACTAACAATGCCTCACCTTTACCCTGACTTCACCCTTCTTAAGCTTGCCCATACCTCACCTCACCAACATTTCTTTCGTGTACAGGTTGTACCTCTCTAGTCCGGCAACCTTGGGACCTGACCGGTGCCGGACCATGGAAATTCACCCTTTTCCTGGATAGATAGTGACTTGTGCTTATGCTTGGAAGCACAAGCACCACTTTCTCTGCATCATGGTCTCTTTGAAGACATACCAGGTATTGAAGGGTTAAATGTCGTATAGTAGCTTCTCAACTTTCGCGAGTTTTTAATTCTTAACGTATTTTATTGGAACACAAAAAAAAAAAATTTGACGGCGGAAACTTGAATTTCTACGGGTTTGAACGGCCCGCTAACGTGCAGACGACGTGCATAATCGTATAAACAGCGTCATTTCTCTTATGTACAAAAGATTCATTATTGTTTATTACTGAATGTCTTTTTTATTGAATTAATGTTTATGTGTGCAAAATGAGCAATACAATTCATTAATAATACGTAGAATATTAAAACACACGAGGAAATGACACAGCATTGTTTTCGTTGATTACAAAACCAGTGACTGACTGGTTCTACATATAAAACTGAAGAAAATTTTGACCGTGGTTGTAGCTGTAGTAAAATTAATATGGTTGTTTTAAGTAATGTTATTTAATGTTAATAAATGGAACAATAGAAGTAGCTAAAGATAATGGTAAAGAAAAAAGAGAGATCGCGTATGTAAGTGCACATGCGCACACGTGAAAACATATCATCATTACTTTACATAAGAATATGAAAGCAACACTTATTTATTGTTCATATATATTTTAATTAATGTTTCTGAATTTGTTTTTATTGAATTAATGTTTGTGTGTGCAAAATAAACAATACAATTTATTAATAATACGTGGAATATTAAAAACACACGAGGAGACGAGACGGCTGCCGGCATTGTTTTTGTTAAAGCTTACAAAACCAGTGACTGATTGGTTCTACATATAAAACTGAAGAAAATAAGACCCTGATTGTAGCTGTAGTAAAATTAATGTAAAAAAATTAATATGGTTGTTTGAAGTACCTGTTATGTTATTTAATGTTAATAAATGGAACAATATAAGTAGCTAACCATTAATGGTAAAAAAAAAAAGTGAGACTGCACGTATGTAAGTGCGCACCTGTGAAAACATATCGTCATTACAGTCCGTTCTGCTATAACGCGATAGTTGTGTTCTTGTAAAACATTATGTTATAGAAATTCGCGTAATAGAAATAACAGGGCTTATGGAGAAAATAGGGTTAGGTGCAGATTACTACTCGAAATCGAAAAAAATTTAGTAGTTAGCCTAACACAAAGGATAGCACAGTCTAAAACATTTCATATCTAATAATGAAATCATACAGTAAATGTAAAACTTTACCTTGAAAAAATATTAATATAACTTGATGGGAGAGAAGGGTGATTTTGAGGTAGATAACATCGAGCTTCTCTTCAAGGGTTATAGCCTTTCATTTACGATCATCACCGGGAATGCGATCACCAGAACGCTTCTTGGAGATATTCTTCTTTACCATATTCACAGTTAATACCACAAAATTGGAGAAATAGTAAGCAAAAATCGCGTTACAGCAAACAAGCTTTCGCGTTATACAAATAACGTTCCTCTATTCATAAATCGCGTTGTCAAAACACGCGTTATAGCAGAACTCACTGTACTCTACATAAGAATATGAAAGCAACACTTATTTACTGCTCATATATATTGAAGGGTTAAATGTTGTACTCTGTATAGACAAGCAGAGAGAGAGAGCAGCCGAACTGCCGGATGTAAACAAACCTTAATTTCCCGCGGCTTTGTTGTTTTCGTTTTTTTTACGGGGATTAGCCCACCCGGGCATAGGTCACTGACCCACATTGGGGCCTGAGGGGCAAAAATTTAATACTCCTGTAATAATAATAATAATAATTCAGATAAAAAAAAAAAAAAAAGAGCTGCCTATCTACCTATTGGACAAACTAAAATCGTTCCGGACCACAGAATGCCGGACTAGAGAGGTACAACCTGTATTACACTCACTCTCATCTCAGTCTATGTGTTACCATGGTGCCATTTCTAATTTACTGATGATCATCTACTGTATGCTATTGTGTACATCACTAAGTGCAGTTTAATTTTTTTATGACTGTACAGTATAAGTTCTTTCATGTAAAATTGATTTTACATGAGAGCTTACTTTGTCAGGTAACTGGGCAGAGGTAGAGGTAACTACGAAATGCTGATGCTGTTCATACAATTCCAAGACAGGTGTGATGTATTCATGTGGATTTACCTCCCAAAACACACTGAAATTTTAGGAAGTAATCAAGAGTTGGAAAAACTGGGTAAAAATCAAAGCCCTAAAGATTTGAGAAATGTAAAGTGAGAATCACATATACCAAACCTTCACTTCAAAAACAGGTTGTATCCTAAATGAGACATATAATTGCAATATCAAGCATTTGTGAATACCACCTTCCCACCTCAAACACAAAAAAGCAAAGTTCCACAGCACAATACTACTGCTACACACTCAAAAATACCTCCACCTACACCTTCCCAACACAATCATCCATAAACACAGCACATGAGCAACTTCCTTTATGTAAAGACCCACTAAAGAGCATAATGAACACACTACGTCCTACTGGCTATCCACATATCAAAAACAACTCTCCCGAAGGACATTAGAGTACAGCTTGCCAAACTAAACTGTGCTTTCCATCCTTCCCTACACCAACATCAACAAAGTAGCCAAACTATCCAACATCCATTCTGTCCACATTGTTATGCTGTGCCACATACTACAGTTCAACTTCTCGTCACATGCTCAACATTCACCAGACAGCTGCAAATTCATGTGAAGCAGACTACATCATCATCAATTACTGTACAACAATAACAGAACATCATATTGCCTCACATATTTAGGAGTACAATATTTTTTATTTTTTTTATCTTTGATTTTTTGTATTAACTTAGTCAACAAGGATAAATTTATTCAACATACAATAAAACAGTATATGAGACGTTTACGACTAGAGTGGACAAAGCGCCATTATGGTCTAAATCGACATTTATTTACAGGAGGATAGGTAAACCACCTCTCAGTGTCAATATGGTCGATTTTGCTATCAAATAAAACTAGCCACACGTTACTATGTGAGGGGCTGGTGGTGAGGGTGATGGGTGACAGATCAGAGAGGAAATCGCCAGAGGTTTCCATTTTTTTTCTGCTGCTTTGTCCACTCTGGTCATATGCACCTCATATATGTAAGCTTGTTTATCTACCTTTACTGTTTTATGTATTCACAAAATATATATACAAGGCAACACAGATAATTAGTTGAAAATAAGTAAATTGAAGGTACAGTATATCACATCTTTATTAGCTTTTTAAAATAATAAAAAATATAGTATATCCATTATAAAACATTATTAATTTACTTGCAAGTTGAAAGAATATGAGAACATTTCATATTGGAAGTTTTAGGCTAATCTCAGAATAATTTCTTCCTTTCCATTACTGTGGCTAATTTTATCCAATGAATGATGAGTAATGAAATGACAACAAATAGCAGAAGGAAGGAAGGATGGGGATTGAGAAATGCTAAGACAACCATGGCAAAGGAGGCAAAAGATGAGAATGACCAGGGGAACTGGTGATCTAACATGATGTAATGGGTGTGATACATCAACTTATGACACAAGAGGAATGAGCAATCTGTGGAGTAAACAGGGTCCACTGAAAAAAAATTAATAATAAAATGGAGATGTGTAAGTACAGTAAATCGAAAGACGTGCTGGGCAGAGTAGATAAGGGTTGGCTTAGTACAAGAGAGAGGTGTCATGTGATTATTTAGACAGGACGTGCTGCTAAAGGGCAATGCTGGCGTGTGTGTGAAGTGACAAAAGTAAACTAGATTCAAGGGCATTGTTATGGAAGAGGAGTACCATAGAATA
Source organism: Homarus americanus (assembly GCF_018991925.1). Lineage (NCBI taxonomy): Eukaryota > Metazoa > Arthropoda > Malacostraca > Decapoda > Nephropidae > Homarus > Homarus americanus. The sequence goes on along the minus strand of NW_024737097.1, from coordinate 19,792,568 downwards.
GCACATCTATTATAGCAGTAATAATAAATAAAGTGAAAAAAGAATGAAGGGGGAATGTATGTGCATTTGGCTCTTTAACACCAGCCACCCAGTAACGAGCAGGAAAAGGCTTCAGAGTACAAAAAGTATACAAAAATACTACAAACGAAAGTCACAAAAAGATTAATAACAAATACAAAATGTATAAATACACTACAGTAATTTGGAAGCCACAAGAATTAAAATCCCAATTTTCCTGCAGATATGTTATGAATCATGTCTTGAATACGCTTCAATTCATTATATTTCCTTGTCATTTCCTCCAGCTCACTCTCCTTCGCTGACATGGTTTCCTCATGACTGTGAATCAGCATCTCCAATTCAGAGTTCTGAAGAAAAATAAATATATGAAAAGCTCATCATAAGAGAACAAACTCTCTTCTATCTAGAAGGATACTGAACCATACATATAAATAAAAGGGTACTGACCCGAGATACATATAGTTAAACCTTGGAGGTGTATTGAGATTAGAAAATAATTAAAAATTCTCAAGACTATTAATACAAGATTACTGTACCTCTTTCTTTTGTTGTATTTGCAATTTTTCAACTCTCTGATTCTCCTTCTGCAAATCATCATATTCCCTTCGTCCTTTTTTAAGCTCTTCCTCAAGCTTTTGGTTTTGATCTTGTGACCCTACAAGTAAAAGTTATATATAATAAACACAAAACATAGAGCAGGCCATGAAGAATGTAAGTTGAGTTAAATGTATTGTGCAATCTGCAATAAAGTTGCACATAGAGAATGTTGTTTAACTCATCCTGGATGATGTTAAGTACCCCCAACAAGAAAAAAACACACACACACAGAGCAAAATATTACAACAATCAAGGAAGAGGTGATTTTTTTTTTTATTCCATCAAGCCCCTTGTTACTATAATAAAGGATGGACAGTCTAACTTCATTTCCTGTTATTCATTCTCCACTTAAAGGTAGCAAATGTGTTCTGAAATGGTGTACTGCTTCTACATCAAGGCCCAAAGATTCTATTCATTAGGGTAATCCATGTTGCTTCACACAACCTAGCATCAGCCATCAGCTGCAGGCCCATACCTAGAAATTCTTAACAACCTGCTTTCTGGGTACAGTATTATATGTTGCTGCTTGTTGGACCTCTATCCCCTTCTCCTCTACTACCTTCCTCAATCTAACTCATTCTCTTTCTCCTACCATTCACCTCTGAAATAAACACTCTTTTTATCCATCTTTCATTTCCCATTCCATCTAAGTACAGTAAACCCTAGTTAGCTCTCTGTCCAACACCCCTCTCATTTCTGCACCTTCTTCTCATATCCATGTTAGTTATTCTTTACATCCTATTATCCTAACCATGGCCACATAAATCATGGTATTCATACTTGCACGTGTATAATTGGGTCAATGAAAAAATTTTTATACAGTATATATACAGTAAAGCCTCGAATAACGACGTTAATGTGCCCTCCAATATTGCAATGTAAGGTGAATCGTCTTATCGGAAATCATTAATTACCATTAAAATAAAGCAATAATAATGAGATGCATTCCCAAGTGTGACCTTTTCATACCTTTTGTGTGACTTTTTACCCTCTTTTCCCCCCAAAATAATACAATTAATGAAAACTGCAAACTATATTCTTCAAATAATGTTTCTGAATGCACCTTATACAATATAAATGAATAATAATATAGTCACACAAGAGGAGAAGGGACGTCATTGTTTTCGTTTGTGTTTACAGCCGGGAGTCCGGGACGATAATTCTACACGAGAAAATGAAGAAAATAAGACCTGGTTGAAGCTGCAGTAAATTTAATGTCAAAAAATTAATATATATGTTTTAAGTAACATTATATAATGTTAACAAATGTAACAATCGAAGTAGCTAACCACTACTGGCAAAGAAAAAAAAAGAAAAAAAAAAGAGATGGACTGGGAACGCCAACATATACGTGCGCATTTAAGGATACCGCATCATTTATCTTAACAATATGTACAAAAGATTCATTATTGTTTATTACTGAATATGTATTTGATTGAATTAATCTTTATATATGCGAAATGAACAATACAATTCATTAATAATATGTAGAATATTAAAACACACAAGAGGATAAGAGAAAGACATTGTTGTCAGTGTTTATACCCAATGTATACGTGCGCACTCAAGGAAACAGTCATTTATCTCAAGAATATGTACAAAAGATTCATTTTTGTTTATTACTGAATATGTATTTGAATGAATTATTGTTTATATATGTGAAATGAACAATGCAATTCATTAATAATACGTAGAATATTAAAACACACAAGAGGAGACAAGACGGCATTGTTTTCGTGAGTGACGATGGTTTTACATAAGAAACTGAAGAAAATAAGACCCTGGTTGTAGCTGTAGTGAACTTAATTTTAAAAAATTGAATACCTGTATGTATGTTTTAAGTACAGTAATGTTATTTAATGTTAATAAATGGAACACTAGAAGTAGCTAACCACTAATGATAAAGAAATAAGGCGAGACGATTGGGAACACCAACGTATAAACAGTAAATGCGTACATGTGAAAACATATCATCATTTCTCTACATATGAATATGAAAGCAACACGTATTTACTGTTCACATATGTTTTAAATTATATTTACGAATGTAAAACTAAAATTCTATTCACCAATGGTTGTAAAGTCTAAAACATTAGGACAGCCAATGAATATTGTGCGAATTTTTACTCAGATGACGAAGTCATCAGGTTCAACTCTGGCTGAAGCTGTAGCTTTCCATAAAGCTGTTGCTGAAACTGTTACTGAACCTGAAGTTGATGTTGAAGCTGCTAGTGATGCTGAATTTGATGGTGTAGCTGAAGTTGATGGTTTAGGCCTTCAAATAATAAAGCTGTCAAAAGAACCTTGCACAGCTGCTTTCTTTTCTCATTACAGTATACATCTTTATGTAGAGGTCATTTGCGTTTTTTTTTTTTCCCGGGAATTAGCCCACCCAGACACAGGTCAAACGACCCACAACGGGGCCTGGGGGGAATAAGAGAACAAAAAGGTTATATTGTGTTAATCTATACCGCGAAGATGCCGGAAAACCAGCTTTTTAAAGTGAGACAGATTGTATAAGTATGGAAACACAGAAGGAGGCAGAGCAATCCACAGTTTGGCTGTGTGAGGAAAGGAGGTACCACTATAGGTGAGTAGAATTTTTGTTTTACATTCTTAAGTATTATTTAAAACATACAGTATTGAACAGTAAATAAGTGTTGCTTTCATATTCATATGTAGAGAAATGACGATATGTTTTCATATGTACGCACTTACTGTTCATACGTTGGCGTTCCCAATCGTCTCGCTTTATTTCTTTACCATTAGTGGTTAGCTACTTCTAGTGTTCCATTTATTAACATTAAATATCATTACTTAAAACATACATACAGGTATTAAATTTTTTTACATTAAGTTTACTACAGCTACAACCAGGGTCTTACTTTCTTCAGTTTATGTAGAACCATCGTCACTCACGAAAACAATGCTGTCTTGTCTCCTCTTGTGTGTTTTAATATTCTACATATTATTAATGAATTGCATTGTTCATTTCACATTTATAAACAATAATTCAATCAAATAAATATACAGTAATAAACAATAATGAATCTTTTGTACATATTCTTGAGATAAATGACTGTTTCCATGAGTGCGCACGTATACATTGGCATTCCACTATCAATCTCACTTTTTTCTTTAATATCAGTGGGTATTTCTACTGTACATTAACTAACATTAATTAAAACATACATATTTTTACATTAATTTTACTACAACAACAAACAGGGTCTTATTTTCTTCAGTTTCAGGTGGAAAACTGACATTATGGGTGTAAACACCGACAACAATGCCATCTCTTATCCTCTTGTGTGTTTTAATATTCTACATATTATTAATGAATTGCATTGTTCATTTCGCATATATAAAGATTAATTCAATCAATTACATATTCAGTAATAAACAATAATGAATCTTTTGTACATATTCTTAAAAAGATAAATGACGTGGTATCCTTAAATGTGCACGTATATGTTGGCGTTCCCAATCCATCTCACTTTTTTTCTTTGCCAGTAGTGGTTAGCTACTTCTATTGCTCCATTTATTAACATGAAATAACATTATTTAAAACATATATATTCATTTTTTTTACATTAATTTTACTACAGCTACAACAGGTCTTATTTTCTTCATTCTCTCGTATAGAACTATCGTCCCGGACTCCCGGCTGTAAACACTAACGAAAACAATGACGTCCCATCTCCTCTTGTGTGACTATATCATTATTCATTTATATTGTATAAGGTGCATTCAGAAACATTATTTAAAGAATATAGTTTGCAGTTTTCATTAATTGTATTATTTTGGGGGGAAAAGAGGGTAAAATGTCACACAAAAGGTATGAAAAGGTCACACTAGGGAACGCATCTCATTATTATTACTTTATTTTAATGGTAATTAATGATTCACGATACGATGATTCACCTTATACTGCAATATTAGAGGACACATTACCATCGTTATTCGAGGCTTTACTGTATACTGTATACATAATATATTTTAGATTCAAATATTCCCTTAATTGTAAAAGAAGCATGTGGTGGTGGAGGTGTACAGTATCGATATGGCGAGTCAGAAGGTAGCTGACACTTGCAGTTAGTAAAAAAAAAAAAAAAAAATCCAGTTTATTGTCAACTCACTTTGATACTTCTCTTGCTCTTCCTTGACTTGCTTGTTGAGATTTTTGCTTTCGTTGTGGGCGTCGTTTAACTGTCGCTGCAGTCGGCGAATGGCCTCTTCACGATTATCAAGATGGTCTCTCAGCGATGATATTTCCTTCTTCTGGTTCAAGTTATGTCTTTCCATGTCAGTTTTTTCCTAAATATAATAAACAAACTGAGGTTCTGAATCCCTATTTAATTAACTTGTAAGGACTGGGCAACTCATGCTCTGCATCACTAAGCTTGTGGTCTGATGCCTTAGGTTTCCCAGAACTCTTATACTTGGGTGAATGGGAGCTATACCACAAATCCACACACTAAACTAGAAAGAAAGAAAGAAAGAAAAAACTCTCTCTCTCTCTCTCTCCTTGTTCCTTTAAGCCTTAAAAAAAAATTATGCACATCTCTGAATGGTAATGATGCAGACAAAATATTAAAACAATCACTCCAAAGTTGTCAAGTTAGTTGCAATGACAAGTTTTTGATTAACAGAGACAGGCAACCCAAATTATCCAATGGGTAATAGTGGCAAAGAAAATATTTTAATAAAGGTTTAACATTTCTTATTCAAAATAATCTCTGATAGGTTACACAATTCCTATGTTTAACCAATGTGCATGGTGAAACTCACCTTACGGAAATTTTCTCGATGCTGCCGAGCGGAACTTTGAATTTGTGAAATGCTTGCTTGCACTTCAGCCTTCTCCTTCTGTGCTATTTGTAGACGCTCCTCCCAAGAACATAGCAAACTCCTTAGATGGTCATTCTGAAACCAGTGTTAATGATACTGATAAAGAAATTAAAGCAACATACCTATCTACTGCATCTATAACCTTACTTCTCTTCACTATTGTGTGGGTGATTGTGATAAAAACACGTGGAAAAATCTGCAGAAAATGCTAGAACAAGAAGAAACATTCCACACAAACATGAAGATTTATATTCATAAGAAATTATTAATTGGAACTTAAGAAACCAGACCCACATTTTGAGATAGAATTCTTTATTAAAACAATCTGTTATGAACTACTGTAGTCCCAAGTACGTTGATCCAAGGTAGGTAGATACCAGGTAGCCTCACTCCCATAAGCTCTACGCTAATGAAAATAAAATTGAAATTTTTCTTTACGTATTTTTGAAGGCTTATGATGGTATTAAAAGTTGTACAATAAATGTATAGAATGGAGAGTTTTTGTTTTATTTTAATTGGAGCCACAGATTAAATATATAAAATAAATATAAATATCTTTCTTGTGACGCTTGCGACCGCTAGATTCAATCCAACGTTGCTGATTGGCTAGCGATGACATCGCTTATTAAGCTCCGCCCACTTCGTTACATCAAACAGTAGAAGTGGGATATTTACAAGTGAAAGTGGAGTGTTTTTCTTTTATAACAATGATTTATTGCGCTGTAGCCACCTGCAAATTCAACTCAGAAAAGAAGAAAAAGTTTGTATCTTTTTATTCATTCCCTCGGGACAAAGTTACGGGCAAAGTGGCTAGATGCCTGTAAAAGAAGATATAAAAAACACCAAACAAGTGAAGGCGTGGCATACGATATGTTCAGTGCATTTTAAATCTGAATGTTTTAATTACCATTTAGCAGTAGACAATGTAAAGCTTTCTTTAAAGCCACACTCACGTCCAACAGTAAATCTACCGGGATTAGGAGGTCAAATCAGGAATGCTACAACCTACGAAGATCATACTGTATATTGTAAGTACATTAAATGTGCATACGTTTTGTTTCCTGTTTTATATATAATGTATTATGCATCTTCAATTGTCAAAATATACAGTACCGGTATAGTAAAAATCTACAACAATTATATATTTCATGGGAAAAAATTATCTACAGTGAGTTCTGCTATAACGCGTGTTTTGATAACGCGAAATGGCTCTAACGCGATTTATGAATAGAGGGACAATATTTGTATAACGCGAACGCTTGTTTGCTGTAACGCGATTTTTGCTTACTATTTCTCCAATTTTGTGGTATTAACTGAATATGGTAAAAAAGAATATCTCCAAGAAGCGTTCTGGTGATCGCATTCCCGGTGATGATCGTAAAAGAAAGGATATAACACTTGAAGAGAAGCTCGATGTTATCAACCTCAAACTCACCCTTCTCCCCCATCAAGTTATATTCATATTTTTTCAAGGTTAAGTGTTAAATTTACTGTATGATTTCATTATTAGATATGAATGTAACATTTATTTAGACTGTGCTATCCTTTGTGTTAGGCTAACTACTAATTTTTTTTCGATTTCAAGTAGTAATCTGCACCTAACCCTACTTTCTCCATAAGCCCTGTTATTTCTATTACACGATTTTCTATATCACGATATTTTACAAGAACACAACTATCGCGTTATAGCAGAACTGACTGTACACCAATATATCTGACTAATAACATTTTATGCCAGTATATTTTGATTAGAGAAAGAATCTATACAGATAATAATACCACAATATTACAAACGCATGAAGTGACAAAAGGGGCGTGGTTTAGCGATCTCGAGAGTAGAGTTGCCAATTAGTGATTTCCTATGTGCCTGCATGAGGCTACCTGGTATCTACCTACCTTGCGTTGATCCGTATACTGTAATGAAAAAAATACATCTAAAACACAGCATAAAAAAATCACTGAAAGCCAATCATTAGCACTAGAAAAAAAAAAAATAGTTTCGTGTGAAATAAAGCACACACAACCGAAGTAGGACAAAGGCTTAAATTAATAACAGAGAAAAATGCAGTTAAAGTTTGCAAACATTCAAATTACCATAACTTTGGAACCAGTGAAGATATTAAAATAATTCAAGTGGCAGATTGCAGCCTTAATAGTGCAGATTTAATTGATACTAGTGAAAAATATCATAAGTATCATTTTCAGACATACTGTTACTTGTCCTACTTCGGTGCTGTGCTCCTCAAATAACTTTAAGGGTCACTAGAGTAACCACTGTACTGTACTTAGCAAAATTCTAACTTTTTGATGAATAAATTGACAGTATTCCACTTTCCTTGTAATCTGTCATCCAACATTCATAATTTTCATAAACAGTACAATATAGAGTGAATCTTACCACAGTGAAGTAGCCGTCAAATATCCGTTTACTTACTTGTACTCTTGTTTGCAGCATTGAGTGGTGGCTTTGGCGGTTTTGTACATCTGCTGCAGTTAATGCATTCTGAAGTGACCTTTCCACGTGTGCCATGGCTGCCAGCTTGTATTCATACATTTCCATTATATCAGTGAGAGCGCAGTCCTTTATCTGAAATTAAATTGAAAGCCACTGTATATACAGTACATGTCGTGGTCATCATGTCTGAATCTTCAAAACTTCAATACTGATGGTTTATTCTTCTTTAAATGATATTTGTATACATGTACTGTACAACCTTTGTTTAACGGACTACAGTACTATCTTCGTTAGCCGGAATCCCTCAAACTTGGAACTCTCTGATAGCTGGAATTGAAATTTTCACGGAAAATCATTTCCAAAGTCAGAATTTTCCAGAAAATTGCTGGTTTGGGAAAGATTTTTCAAGGGGCACATTTTCTGGACAGTAAAAAAAAAAAATCCCAGTACCCAGAAAATTCCGAGGATGGGGGGAAATTTTTTCCAGATTCGAGAGATGTAGTGCACAATTTCTGGAATTTCCGAGAATATTTTTGCCATTACCCAGAAAATTCCGGGGATGGGAGATTTTTTTTCCCGCTTTGAGAGATGAAGTAATGCATCATTCAGGAACTTCCGAGAAAAAGTTTCCGTTATCCAGAAAATTCCGGGGATGAGGGATTTTTTCAGGCTTTGAGAGAGTTGTCTATTTACCCGGAAATCTCTCATTCCCGGAAGTGCTCTGCACCAATTGTTCTGGCTAATGGGGATACCTCTTGTATATGGAAATGCATGTTCGTTATATCGAAGGTCCGTTAGATGTGAAACCTCCATCTAATGAACTACCCTGTACAGTATATAGATATTAAAGTCCGTTATATTGAGGGTCCATTAAATGTGATACCCCCCATGTAATATATTACACGAAGAGAAGAGTCCGTTATATGAAGGTTTCACTGTACATACATCTAACAAAACTCGACCATATTGTACCCCTGAAAATTACATCAGGTTTTGCAAATGACAAAGTAAACTTCAGTATAGGTACATGAATCTATGGTTGATGATCACACTACCCTACCTGTTGATTCTATATAAAATGGAATGTTAGCCTGTGTTTTGTCACTGACCATACACTCTTAGCTTCTATTTACAAGTTATCTTTATCATATAATAAAAAACATATACAGTACTGTACTAAAGCAGTTACAAATTCCCTCTTTATATCACTTAGCAGCATCATATTAACTTCTGGTACAAGAGGTTTTGCACACTGACAAGTAAAATAATATAATGATGCGATCACAACCTCACCTCCATCTTATCAACAGTACCCCCCAGTCGTTCTATCATGCTGTCCACACTTGCTTCACAACCAGGTGAGAAAAGCTGTGGATGAGACCGAGAGCCAGGGAGTCTGACATTGGGACCACCAAGATTCAAGTTCAGGGAAGGATGAGTGCAGGCATTGGCTTCCTCTAATGCCTTCACTAGTGAACCCATACTGAAAACATAACATCAATAAATAAATAAGTTATGGGTATTTGGCAAATTTTTCTATCTGGCATCTAATTTTTTTCTCATATTCAATATAATACTTTGATCAATGTTCATCTTCACTCTCTTTAGCTATAAGAGACACTAATATTATACAGTACAAGTACTGTATATAGCAATGTTTATCTGGAATGTGCAAGAATGATTATGATAGAAAGGCCAAGGGGAAAATGTAGTAGACTAAATTCATTCTGCAATGCCAACAATATCTTTACAGACTCCCAGTTTGGATTTAGAACTAGAAGGTCGACTGAGAGTGCTCTGCTATCCTTTACTAATGACATCTTAAATTCCTTTGATGACAGTCAGTTCACAGTTAGTATATGACGAAAATGATTCCGGGACTTAGAAACCTTCCATATCAAGATAGGTTAAAGAAACTAAACTTGCATTCCCTAGAAAGACGAAGAGTGCGGGGAGATAAGATAGAAGTATTTAAGTAGGTGAAAGGAATCAATAAAGGAGATATAGATAAAGTTCTTATAAAATCTGAGCAGGATAGGACTCGTAGCAACGGATTTAAGTTGGATAAGTTTAGGTTTAGGAGGGAGACAGAAAGGAACTGGTTCACAAATAGGGTGGTGGACGAGTGGAACAAGCTTAGCAACTTTGTAGTAAGTGCTGGAACGCTGGAAAGTTTTAAAAGGAGGCTAGATAGATTCATGGATGATAGAGAGTGGTAGTAACTCTCAACAAGAGCTGCCATGAACAGGCTAACCGGCCTATTGCAGACTCCTTATTTTCTTATGTTCTTATATTCTTGGACCTCTCTAAAGCCTTCGATACTGTCGACCATACCATCCTCCGTTCAAAACTTGAACATTACGGCGTTAGGGGCCTATCCCACAATTGGTTTACCTCATATCTGTCCAACTGGAAGCAGTATGTCTGCTATAATAATCACCAATCTGACTCCTCGCCAATCTTGTATGGCGTCCCCCAAGGTTCCATTCTCGGTCCAGTACGTTTTTGTTGTACATAAACGACATAGTCCACGCCAGCACACTCATAAAATACAACTTATTTGCAGACGATAGTAATCTCTATGCCAGCAACTCAGACCTCCATTCCTTGATGAGAACTATGAACACTGAATTGACTAAAGTCAGGACCTGGGTAATACGTAATAAACTGACCTTAAACCTTGAGAAAACCCACTACACGATCTTTCACATTAGGAAAAACTTGACCCCAGATTTGGACCCCCTGTACCTTGGTAATACAGTCCTCAAATGCAAACGAAATACTAAATTCCTCAGAGTTATTGTTGATGAGAAACTTAACTGGAGAAACCACATACAAGCCATTCACAGTAAAGTCATTAAACAGTGCGGTATCATGTATCACACTCGACAGTCACTCACTCTCACAGCAATGAAAGTAATCTCTCATTATCTTGTTTACCAACACTTGATACACTGTCACACACTATGGGGGGCTTCTGGCTCTTCAAAAACACAATCCTTGGTTACTGCACAAAAGAGAGTTGTACGGACAATGACCTACTTGAAAAAAAACAGATCACACAAATGAAAAATTTGCTAAATGGAAAATTTTAAAATTCAAAGATATTAACACCTACTGCTGTGCCCTCTTTGTTTACAAATCTATCAATCACTTGCTTGACAATAATTATTTCCAGTTCCGGAATAATGAGAGATACAACTTAAGGCACCCAGGGCTACTAAGACCGCCCTCCATGTGCTCCTCTCAGTCCCAGACCTCCATAAAATATCATGGTGTGAAGATGTGGAACAACTTACCCCCACCCATCCGAGCAAAGACTACGCTCCTTTCCTTTAAATCATCTCTTAAAAAATATGTATTGTCTAAGTTTTAATTTCTTGTAATACCTACTTTATATACCTGCTTTCATTGTACCATCAAAACTGTTTTATCGGAAATAATCATGTAAATAGATAAGAAATTACCATTGCAATAAATATATTTGCCGACTAGACATAATCCTGACAGCTCTGTCCTTTTGTTCAACCTTAATACTGTACAACCCATGTTGTACTGCTCCCCCATTATACTTATGATTTTCAATTCCACTGTAATTTATGTATACAGTGAAACCTCGCTTTAAGCGGTCAATTGAACCCACGGAGGCCCTCGTAAAGCGAGAAATTCGTAAAGTGAACAACAAAACACATGGGATTAATTGAAATAGAGACTGGGCCGACCCCCAAACTCCACTTTTTCCCGACACAATACGTACGTTTTAGTAAAAATAACATCTTAACTTTATGATGGTATGCACACACACATAATATAGAAGAGAACAATCAATAAAAGAATATATACTGTAGGTTAGGTTAGAAAAAATCAAGGTTAAGTTTAACACTTACGTTAGTAGAAGAGATGGGTCGGCGTACGGGAATGGAGGCTGGTTCCGAGGCAGAGGGCAGGCTACTGACCCTCAGGTGAGTCATCATCACTGCCATTCACACTTATCAGTGCCTCCCTGACAAATCCCTAAAAGTCACCATCACTGTCTCTGTCACTATCACTGGCTTGAGCTGGCTGTGGTGGGTTGCAGGCGAAGAACTCGGTAATGCTTTGTTGATGGCTAGTGTTGTATGTTGTCGTGATACACCTTGATGTAGGGCTCCATAGTCTGCAACAGCTGGGTAGGGAAGACTTCATACCGGTTATCGTCAGGGTCTTCGGAAAGGAGGTGCTTCAGTTTCTCTACACACTCGATGGCACCCCTTACATTACTATGCGATAACTTGCGTTCTTCTTGGGATGACGCACCACCTGCCTCTTCACTGACGTCATCATCATCTAACATCTCATCGGCAGTCACATCAGGATCCTTTATCACCTCCATAATGTCGTCGTTGGTGGTCTCGGAGAAGCCTTTAGCTGTAACACTCTGCGCAGCTTCTCTGGCAAGGTCCACTGCTACTGCAATAGTCTGAACCTCACCAGTCACAGATTGACTCTGCCTCCCACCTGGAATACCTTGCAACACATGACTCCATGCGTGACGAACCGTGGCTGCAGACAGCTAATCCCATGCCTCCACCAAGAAGTCCACAGCTTTCTTGACGTTGAATTTTCTCCAAAAGTGTTTCACAAGTACTTCTTGCTCTGCCAACTGTTGTTCCTCGTCCTCTTCGCTCTTGCTATCGGTGTCACCGAGGTTACGCAACTCATCCTTGGTGTTGGTATAGTCGTTCAGGAGCTTGAATTTCTTTGCAGAGAATGCAGCTTTCACATTGCAGATTAATTCTTGGTCCATAGGCTGTATTAATGACGTAGTGTTGGGAGGAAGGAAGACCACTTTTACGTTGGGGTGACGATCCAACAGTAGGGGCGAGTGTCCTGGTGCGTTGTCAAGCAGCAACAAAATCTTGAATGGAACATTCTGTTGCTCTCAGAATTTCTTCACGTATGGAACGAAATAGCCATCAAACCAGGAGAGGGACAGAGTAGAGAACATCCACGTCTTACGTGCGGTCTGCCAGTGGACATTTAGCTTGGTCATGTCCATGCTCTTGTAGGCGTGCGGCTTGCGTGCTGTGTGGATCACCGATAACTTGAGCTTACAGGTACCGGAGGCATTGGTGGTAAACAGGACGGTGATGTGCTCCTTCTGCAACTTCCGGCCCCGACACATGCTGACAGTCTTCACAACGAAGGTCTTGGAAGGTAGCTTTTTCCAAAAAAGACCAGATTTGTCCATGTTAAACACCTGGTCGTCGGTGTACTGTCCTTCCTCCATAATCTCACGTAAAAACGGAGGAAAATCCCTAGCCGCAACACGGTCAGCACTAGCTTCTTCACCACCAATGTTAATGTTGGTGGTCTTGTTCCTCTTATTAAACCTCTGCAACAACCCAGAGGAAGCATTGAAGGGTTTGGGCTCTGCAATTCCCATCTTACGTGACAATGCAGCATACAGTTCACGTGCGTACTCCTTAACTGAGCGCGTGTCCACCGCCATGTTCCGTCTTGCCTGACGAATCAAGTAGCTCACAAGTAATTTCTCCGTCTTGAGAAGCACCTGGTTGTGGCAATACCTGATCATAGAAACACCTGTAAACTTTGTGATGTTCATGTGCTCCTTTATCTTGGCTGCATCCTTCTTGATCGTCCGGATCGTAGATTCGTTAACACCATGCTGGCGCGTGAGATCAACCTGTCTTGTTCCTTTCTCCAACTCTTGGATGATCTTGTATTTAATTTCGTAGCTTAGGGCACGTCATATCTTCTTTGGCTTAGGGCGGCTGGGTCCAGGTAATGCAAGGTTTCTTTGTGGTGGTGGTGGTCCGGTGGAAGCCATTCTTATGGAACAATAGATACCGATATACACGGTGTAGCCGGGAGGGGTGTAACTGACCCGGGTAGGTCAACGGGCTTGAACGCTCCCTCGGCGGGGCACGTCATATTACATTAAACCAATCACAGCTAGCGGGGGAAGGAGGTAAGGATGCTTGGCCCAATCACAGACCGATACGTCATATGACATCACCGATAACGCAACAAAGACATACACTGCGCAACCTACTCACGCCGCTTACCCAACATGGCGGGAGAGACGGAGGGAGGTTTGAATCCAAAAATGGCGCGGCGCGAGATGACCGCCAGCCGCTCTCCGCGTAAAAGAGTACACGCACCGCGTAAAGTGAACATCCCGGGTCTGGCAGGGTACCGCGTAAAAATGGAAACGCGTAAAAATGGAAACGCGTAAAGCGGGGTAATATTGTATACTTATAATATAAATATAAATATATAAATAAATAAATAAATCATAAATAAATAAAATATATAAATATTGAAGTGATAACCATGGTAACATTCTGAGATGTTCTTATTACCACCATGCTATGTGTACTATTCCAGATGTTACTAAATGTTACATAATACTTCCTTGAGATAAATGTACAATCTATACCAGGTGCCTACAGGAGAGCTCAGGTTCTCAACTGACTCAGCCATGTTAATATTGTTATTATTATCCACTCTGTATCTGTGTTTTTCTGGATAAATCAACTGATTTAATTAAATTCAGTTTTATCCATTCTTTTAAAATTCCTTTGGTGAAATCGTCTCCAAAGTTATGAACAAGGTACCTCTCATAATTCAGGGTGATTTAATAAGGATAGGACCCCCAGCACCAGCTCGGGTGAATCCTTGTGTGAATCTTAGTTCATCGGGGTTAAATAGGTTTGACAAAATGAACACCAAATCTGCTGTATTCTAATTAACTTTCATTCATATATTTTGGTTTTGCATCTTGTTCATATATTTTAGTCCTGCTTCCCAAATTTATAAAATTACCTTGTATTTGGTACTGATCCTTCTGATATAATGATAACAGCTCTGGCAACAAAGTCAGGCACAGTGGAACGCTCACATCGAACCACGTACGTCATCAGTGCTGCGTTATTGATCATCTAGCAATTGGAATAAAGTACATGAATTAGTAAGGAAGAAAAAGAGAAAAAATCTAAATAAAAGTGAAAGTATGCTGTACACATACCATCAACAAGTCCAACTATGTAAAAAAAAAACATATAAGCCAGAGTATGACAAAGTTCACAATGTTATTTACTAGTACAGCATACTGTATGTTCATTGCATACATTTATTTACTGTACCAAAAGGGGCAAATAAAACCACAAGCAAAATTTTCATCTCTGAGCAATAACTCTACTGGATAGCAAAGTGTAATCCAAGATGCCTCTCCTAAACGCATGTTGGCATGGGTATAATAAACATACAGTATTACCATGAAAGATATATTAACGTAGCCCCCAAATGCTTGATAGTGAGGGTATAATGAATATATTATCAAATTAAGTACTGTATATCTAATGTAACCAGCACAGTACAGTACAGAGAACATCATTTCCAATATTCACATCATAAGTGTGCAGATTTTACATATAGCAAGACAACGAGGCATCACTCTCCTGCTGAGTTCCTTTGAGGGGATGACCATAACAGAAGTGACTACAGGACAGGCTACCCAATCACTACATATTTCTTTTGCCCCTTTAAATCATCTTTTATCCCCACCCCCTTTCGCTCCTATTATATACCAGCGATGTAGGGGAGACCACAAGTGAAACCGTTTGTATTCTTAGTGAGAGACAAAACTTCAGGGGAGCACTTTAATGCCTAAGATTGGCCCCAAAGTGTTCTCCTGAAGTTTTGCCTCCCACTTAAATACCCTAAGACTACCTGGGGGGAGGGGGAAGAGGCTATTCCTCAGGTGATGCCTAAAGGCTAAAATTGCAAATAGTCTAGTTCCTGGTTTCCTCAACTACATCACTGTTAAATACCATGACACTCACTAATTCTTAATTTCCTCTTACTATTAAGAGTTGGCTATACCTTGAGGTTTCATTGCATTATAGGAAACAGCAGGAGTTCCTTATATACTGTATGTCTATCACTCTCACCAGACCTCACAGAACACTAAACCTATAAACACGAAAAAAATCACTCAATACAAAACAAATACAGTAGTTGTTTGTGATGTTTAACTGTATAAAGAAACATTTTATTCATCTTAAATGATTTATCTAAGAAAAGTATAATGCTTATCACAACACTGTATCTGTTCATAACCTATAAAAAAAAGTGTATTGAGGGAATACAGTGTTTCATCCCCAGGAGAAAATAATTGGGATCTTCATAAAATCTGAACTTTAAGACCACCTCTACACAGCATTTCAGTGCTTAATTCTATTGTACAATATAAAAGTAGATATAATTAAAAGAAAATTCATCCTTACCTCACTATACACCAGCATAAACTCTGCATTCTTTGAACCAAGAAGCTTGACCACTGTCAGAATAAGGACCACCGACTGTGCCATGCTCTCCTTGAAGCTGGCATTCATGTCATTTATGGAGAGGCTTGATACATCGTCCTGACTTCTACTACACCCACAATATCTTTAAGATGAGGGAAGTGATTTAGAAGACATCAGACACCCTAAATGTCAATGCTCACCTATAAGTAGATGCCACTGGTCAAAAATAAAACCAGCTTCAATAATAATTTTGACAATCCAAGATTATACATTAATTTTATCAAAGAAGTAATAAATCTAAGATCCCCTTTTCTGCCAGAGCCCATAGCCAGGCAACTCTCTTAATTGCAGACAACTTAACAGGGGTTCCTTGAGTATGTCACACAATAGTCCCATCATATCTCCAAAATAGATTTTACTTTGTACTGCAAGAAAAACAGGGACCCATTGAATCCTCAAGTTAATGTGGAGATTTTGAAATTCTGGATGCCATTTCTCTTACATTTTAGCTAAATTTAATTAGTGCCTAGTAGTTACCAAGCTCAATTACATGAGAACATTTTCTTATGCTTAGTTTATATTTCAGGACACTTGAGAAAGAACCAAGAGACTCGACAATAATCGAGAGTCCATTAAGTAATGTAAGATTTGTGAAGAAAGCGTTAACTTACCTGCTGCTATTAGATTCATAATCTGAGTAGAAGGACTGAACTAAGGTGTTCCCTGAAAGAGCACATGGGGCATCAATGCTCGTAATTTTCATCAGAAGTGAAGAAAACACAGATGGTTGAAGCATATCCCCTAGTATGAGGCGGTACGCTGAGTCCCGAGTGCATAGTCCTTCTAACAGAGTTAAAAGGGCGTTGATGTGATACAATCGATTCTGGCTCAGGTTGAAGTCTTTCCCAAAGTTCAAAGACACCTAAAACAATCATTAAAGAAAGTCATAACATAAATAAACAATATTATGATTGGAAGTCAATGAGATGAAAGTGAAAGTGGGTTCAATAGGCATGATTGCCCTTTAGAGACAGTGTGGATACAGCACACTGTATACTAAGCTTTCAGTACATAAGGTAGCAGAGTTGCCAGCACTGCAATCAACCAACTTCACTTCCCAAACCTGTAAAATTAAGTTATGTATCCATTTACAGAATAGGTTAACTGAAAATGCTACAAATGGGTTTGAATTCCATAATCATTATTGAACAGTAAATGATCTAGTAAATTAAATGAATGGGTGACTGATCCTGAAATACGTTTTACTACACGTGGTGAGCAAATGGTATTATATGGTATATTATTAAAGTAATGAAACATCCAGTATGTTCACTTTATCCAGCTTGATTACAGTACCTAGACTAACTCAAAGTGACAGTCTTTCCTGAATCTCTTAATTCTCAGAGAAAAAAGGTTCCTGAAGAGAACCAGTGTTCTCATGTAAGACATACATATCACTAGACCATGATGGCTTCTTGACCCAGCATGAGACAGACTTGAGCCACCTAAACACAACATAACATGGCCTAACCCACCTCAACTTGCCTGTGATGTGTGACACCAAGCCCTTTAGCAGATGCCCTGAGATGACTCACAATTACAATGTGCTAGGCAAGCCTAACTTGAATATACCTTTAAGTCATGGAGTCAAGGCACATCTTCAGGTGTGCTTAGAAAAATAAAAAATAAATAAAAAAAGAGAACATACTGTGATGGTGGAAATGAAGTTCTCAATGCGGTCTGAGCTGAGTGAATCTTGATCAACAGATATGAGAGCCTGTATGAGCTTCACAGCTGCTACACCACACTGTCCAGAATGCATCCATGACATCACCCTGAAATTTGAGAAATGTGGGCTTTATCCTGAAATTCTGTTTTCTACCTAACACCAGGCCAGTTGGTTCTGTTAATACAAGCCATATTAGGGGTTATATGGCAGTAGCCTAATCCCTAACTGACAGCTCGGGGCTCATCCCTCACCATTGCAATTGTCTCCTTCAAATAGGTGAACTGGAAGGAAAGGTTGCCCTCTACAGTAGAAGCAGGAGGTCCAAAATTAAGTCAGGTCTTCCTAACTAGTACACACACCACATCAACTACTGTATTGTATATCCACCAACTTCATTTCAGATAAAATTCACTATTTCAGATTTAGTTTCCTTTGACAACTCACAAACCCTTGGGAGGAAAGAGGGTGTCTGAACTGCCTGGTTAAGAACTTATCTGAAAAATAGGACTTCAAGGTCACTCTTCCTTTCTAGCTTGATGTCCTCCACCAGAGACATCTGCTCTGTTCTTTAATTTCTAAAAGATGCCACATCAACTAAGGCTATATCGCCTCATCTGCCCTGAGGCAGACACCTGAGGACTGCATCCAAAACACCAGACTGACTGATATCAAGAAGGTGGCCATAGTCGGTATGATGTGTGGATTGAGTCTGACAAGGTAGAAACGGCTGACTTTTAGTCTCTTGCCTCTGGTGGGCAACCTTTACTTCCAATTCACCTAACTATGAGGGATAGGTAGTTACAATAGGGATAGACGACTGCAAGGTCAGGCCTTAGCTTCCAATTAAAGGGTAGTTTATTATCTGATTCCAAAATTACTTGCACATTAACAGGAGCTGACTGATAAAAGGTGTCAAACTAGAAAACTTAATAACCTGATATAAATGTAAGATTAATATTTAAAACCTTCATATAATTATAGGTTACAATCTTTGTTTAAATTACAATATGAACATTATAACAGCTGTTATATATATATATATATATATATATATATATATATATATATATATATATATATATATATATATATATATATATATATATATATATATATATATATATATATATATATATATATATATATATATATATATATATATATATATATATATATATATATATATATATATATATATATATATATATATATATATATCTTGTGGGCATTAGGTTAGACTCCTAGCGGGTTGAGAGTGTTGATTTTATATATATATATATATATATATATATATATATATATATATATATATATATATATATATATATATATATATATTACCCAGTTTCATTGTTTCAATTCTTTAAGACTAAAATATCACATTCTGAAGATGTTTGGACACACACACACACACACACACACCCTGTATATGCATGCACACATACAAACATACATGCACACAAAAATCATTGCACTCACACATATAAAAACATAAATGCAAACCAATGTATATCCAAACATACACACATATGTAAACTCACACATGCATATCCATGCATCTGGACAGATGGGAAACAATAACTTGAGTCACACTTCTGTTAGTAAAAAATTCCAGGATTGTAACTTACTTGGAAAATAAATCTTTATACAGTGGTTGTATCTGTGTGTGGTCGAGCTCAATAAGGTGAGAGAACAGGTCCAGCAGTACTTCAATAAGGGACTCAGGGCTCTCAGCACCCATGTTGTCAAGGAATGGTTGTAAATAAGATGAGTAGTTTTTGTACCTGTAAAATTAAGCCTTTGTATCTTGAGTGTTCTTTTCTTAATGAAGGGTTTCTTACAGTAATTTGACAGAAATGTGAATAAATCTGTGCAACCATTAATGAGAGATTTTTCATAAAACAAAAATTCTGGTTATTGAAATATTTCACTTCATATACAATGCTGATTTTTTTTTATTATCAATTTTTATATTACAATTATCATTAAACTGAAATAACTACAAAATGCATTATACAGTAGAACGTCGATATAACACGAGATACGTTCCAACAGAGGTCGCTTTAAACCGAATTTGCACTAAATCGAAGTGTTGTTTCAATGGAATAATTTAGTTTGGTACTTGAGAGAAACACAAATGTTAAGAGACTGAGAATCTACAGGTGCACCTCAGCCCATCTCCTAGAATAAACAAAACATTGTTTTTGTAGTACGATGTTAAAACAAACACTCATAAATCAACACAGCTAAAATTATGGGATGTGAAATGGTCTGTTTACTGGCTGGGAAGGTGGTCGGGAGGGAGGTGAGGTGAGGTGATATGTTTGACAGTTGATGCCAAGGTCTAGTGCTTATTTATTTCTGTCCAAGACTGACTAAGTTTTTCTCTTATAAAATGTCACTGAACTGACATGTTCTAATTAATTTTATTACAAAGGGCTAAAATTTTTATCTCTTGAGCAAAATATATGATGTTTATATTCAAATTATTCACTGTTTTGCAAGGATTCTAGCAATGCAAATTATATTCTCCAAACTTTAGTCTGTGATATTATTTAAGATAATAACTTAAAGACTAAAACCACCCAACCCTGGCTGGGAAGATGGGGGGGGGAGAGGGAGGGAAGTAGGGGATGACATGTTTGGCAGTTGTGCCAAAAGTCTAGTGAAGTATTTATTTGTTTCTGTCCTTTAGATTGAGTTTTTGTTTTTTGTTTATAAAATGTCACAGAAGTGACCGGAGTGAATATAATTTACATTGCTGGAATTCTTATAAGATAGTGATTAATTTGAATACAGGTATAATCATGCTATAGTTTGCACTTGACAAAAATTTTAGTAATCATTTACTTCATTATTTTGAGTACATGTACAGTACAGCTTTGCCCTTAGGACAGTGTAGAGTGCCCAGAGAAACATTAGGCGCGAATTTTAAAATATGATGCACCAGATTGACTCCCGCAAAATAGGAAAGATTCGCTTTAAATTAAAACATTGACTTTAATTGTGGGTGTCACTTTAAATCAACAATCTTAAATTGAATCGCTTTAAATCGACGTTCTACTGTAGTTTAAAATATAATGTACTGTACTATGTTGAAAAAATTAACAAGCTAGAGAAAGGAATTGGCAATGAAAATTACCCTTTTAAGTGTTCCTCAATACTTGGACATGATGTAAGCTCCCCAAAAACATCAGAAGCCAATTGAAGACAAGTTATATTATTTTCCATAAAACCTTCAGTTGCTGCAGTAAAGACCAAATCTACAATATGCTCTATCTGTCAAAACAATAAGCACCGTTAAATACTGAAACATGAGAAAGTGATAATCAATTTTACCTCAGAATTTTCTCTTTATTCACAGTTAGTTCAAGAAGCATTTTTTTCTCTGGCAATTATTTTTTCTTTTGTCTAAGGCCAAAGAAAATGGACGAGTTGTCGGTCGGAATTTTTCGTAAGATGGCAGGTCAATGGGTAAAGAAAATACTTAAACTCATTATGGTAATGACATTTTGAAATAAATTGGGCCAAAAAATGTAAAAAATAAGGGTTAAAGTTGCTACAAAGTCACGTGACTGCGAAAAGTTCTGTGATTGGTTATGACGTCACTGACTAGCACCAGCCGCAGAGCAGGAGCCTGGAGGTGGCCAGCTGTGGTGTATGTGTTGTTACCAGCAGGAATACAGGACTAATGGCCATATACAATGTTGATATGCACAGGCATCGTTAGGTTAAAATAAATTACTGCTCAAGTATCATCGTGTGTATTTACTTGCTGGGTGCCAAAATGATGCAAAAGACTGATAACTCCAACATGGAAGTTTTCATCACTCTTCTCTATTTCGTGTCTGGAAAATGTAAGTTTTCGTCACTGATGTCTATATTTAATGTTGTGGAAGGACTAGGGACGACCATGACCAGGGGATGGGCTTAACATGATCAGATGACAGATGTAATTTAACGTGCGTCATAACTGGGTGGCGGATTTCTTGATAATACTCTACAATCATAAACACATCTGCTTTTGGTAAATTTCTTTCATCTGCCTTGATGAACCCTGGAAGTAGTTGTCCAACCTTCTCGGCTGATTGGCTCTGTAAATAAATATTATTAGATAATTAATTGTGCTTTACTGTGCAACACAGTAATACTATATTGAATATATAAATATTAATAAGCACATTAACTAATTCAATGGATATTTGCTGCCTCTACTACAAATTTCATAGTACTATAAACATTCCAAACAATATTGGTATTATTTTGGTTTTGGTCATCAGGGGAACCTGAAGATTCTAACTATGGGATTAAGTACTTTAAACAATAAGACACATTATTTCTAAAGGATTTCTGTCACTAAAATTTTTTGATCGCTTACGAAAATACAGGTCATATGTTAAGTTAGGTTAGGGTTTGATAAGTTATATTATAAGTTATAAGATTAGCTTAATATACACCGGTAAAGGGGGGGGAGAGTAACCCAAAACTAGTGATTTCCGATAAAATGAAGGTCTAAATCGTTCATAACACATCGCAAGCCATCACAAAAACATAGTCTGCATGTCTAAGTACAGGGATGACCATAACTTAAATTTACCCAATACCTTGTATAGCCTATCTCAAATGTAAGCATCCAAATACTTATGGTAGTTAAAGTAAAATTTTACCTATTAATTAAAATAAATGATGATATATCCAGGTGGTTCTTTAGTGAATCATCAAAACAATAACAACACCATGTTGTCATGTTTACCTAGCACCAGGCATTCTCAAAACAAAGTCCAGACAATGTCATTACTTCTATATACACTCATATCACCATCCCTGCATCGTCTGCAGGGTAGGTGGTGACGTCATTGCAAATGGCGGCCTTGTTTCTAGAGAAATAAACTTATCTCAACTAGTATAGCAGGACTTTCTTGTGTTTACCCAGAACCGACAACTCATCCATTGTCTTACGTCCCTATTGAAAAAAATTTGAAGGTCAAAAGAAAATCTAAAAATAAGAGACCATGATTATGTTAGGAGAACAAAATCATGCACCAAACTAGAACGCTTAACCCCCTAAAAGTGTTATTCTTCCTAGAACTATACAATCTGAAAATACAAGTACTGTACTGCTTTCATATATCTTAAAATACCTACAGTATCCTGGATGAGGCTCAAACACTGAACTCCAGGAAGGATATGGTCTATAGTGAAATCCCTCAAAGACAAAATCCTTAGGGACCAATTTAATGCTGTTGGTGCATTTTCTGATTAATTGGTAATCTATGAACAGTACTGAACATGACTGCTCTAATGTAAACCAAAATACACACACACATGTAAACAAAAATTAATATCACAACTACTGTAAACAACATAACACAAGGCAGTAAAATCCAGAATAATGTGATTGCTGACACAACACATGAATGTCTCATCATTTTACACCACGACAAAAGTCAACTAAAGCAAGCAGGATACTTACAAGACCAAAGTCTAGATCAGTGAGTCTCAAATCTAAGTAGAACATTAGCTCTGATGCTAACAGTTTTAAGTTGATTGTAGCTGTTTTCATGTCAGTCAACTTCTGCACAAGTGCCTGAAATTTTATTGATGTAATCATTACTGTATTGAATGATAGATCCACATCAAACGTTACTACAGTAATGTGTGAACATAATACAGTAATTAAATAATTCTGGTTATGATGAATAAAAGTAACCTGTATGTCCTTTTTTGTGCCAAAGTTGAAGGGCAGAGGAAGAGATGACGTGTGGACAAACAGGTGAGTGGAGTAAAATCAGAAATGTCTTAAAGAAACAGAGCTAAAAAGTGAGTGGCAGCATTGTTGAGTGAAGGAATGTGGTCTGTGAAAGATTATAAGGGACGGGAGGGTTAGTCCCAGAATAGTATGGATCAAAAGTAAAAGTAGGGATTGTAAGGCAGAGTGAGAACATAATCGCCCAGGAATGAGAAAAGTTAAATGAAAAAAAAATAAAAAATAAAAGGTTTTGGGATGACCTGAATAACTGCATTGAAAAATTCAGTTAGTAAATAACACAACAGCAGTTGGGGTTTCATATGCAAGTGTTGGTCATAGGGAAACGAAGGAGACTGTGGGTAACTATGGAAGGCTGAATGAGAAAAAGACTTGATAGAAATTTGCATTGAAAGAGAGTTCATAGTACAGAGAGAAAGGAAGAAATCTACAAATCGACATGGAGGTGAGATAAAGAGATAGAAAACCGCCATACTAAATGTTGGTGAACATTAAAAGGAAATGTAAGTTAACTGATGTGTACAGTATGTACTGTACTATGAAGAAATGTGGTGTATTAGAGAAGGAAAGGTTCAGGATGTAGGAGACAGAGAAATAAGGTTATAAGAGTCGATAAGCAGAGGAAAGATGATTAAACACCATACCAGTATCTAGGGAGGGGAGGGGGTGGCTAAGGCTAAGTTAGGGTAGCCTTAAGGTACTTAATCATCAGGTGAAAAAATATGCTAGGGTGTCTAATCTTCAGGTGATCTAATAAAATAGACATATGACAGAGAGAGAGAGAAACTAACCTTATTATTGCTGATATTACGAAGGCATGACATAACTGGGGGATTGGATCTACAGAGATTTGCCAATGTTGTGAGAGCTGGTACTAAGAGATCATCTCCACTGTTATCTTCTATGACATGTCTCACTAGATACGGTACAAGCTTCAGTACCCATGACTCTGTACGCACAATCTGGAAGAAAAATTTAAAAACAAATTTATATACCTGTACAGGTGCTCCTCTACTTACGAAGGAGTTATGTTCCTGAGGCTTGTTTTTAAGTCCAATTGTTTGTAAGTCCAACTTTACTCTTGTAGATACCAAACATATTGTAAAAAAAAAAATGAAAAGATTATGGATATTTAGTACAGCTATACCCTTTAAAACCTGTGTCACTCTTCTCCTCTAAGGTAATGTTTATCCTATCTGGAATTTTCTTCAAAATAATCCAGTTATATATATATATATATATATATATATATATATATATATATATATATATATATATATATATATATATATATATATATATATATATATATATACAGTGAGTTCTGCTATAACGCGTGTTTTGATAACGCGAATTTGCTCTAACGCGATTTATGAATTCGGAACAATATTTGTATAACGCGATCGCTTGTTTGCTATAACGCGATTTTTGCTTACTATTTCTCCAATTTTGTGGTATTAACTGTGAATATGGTAAAGAAGAATATCTCCAAAAAGCATTCTGATGATAGAATTCCCGGTGATTATCGTAAAAGAAAGGATATAACACTTGAAGAGAAGCTTGATGTTATCAACCTCAAAATCACCCTTCTCCCCATCAAGTTACATTCATATTTTTTCAAGGTAAAGTGTTAAATTTACTGTATGATTTCATTATTAGATATGAATGTAACATTTATTTAGACTGTGCTATCCTTTGTGTTAGGCTAACTACTAAATTTTTGATTTAATTAATCTGCACCTAACCTATTTTCTATATATGTTATTTCTATTACGCATTTTCTATAACACGATATTTTACAAGAACACAATTATCGCGTTATAGCAGAACTAATATATATATATATATATATATATATATATATATATATATATATATATATATATATATATATATATATATATATATATATATATATATATATATATATATATATATATATATATATATATATATATATATATATATATATATACCGGTATATGAAATAAAAGGCTATTGGGAAAGGAAGCAAGAATATCAAACAATAAATGGTCTTTCCTAATTTTCAATCAAATGGCATAACAGTCAAGGAGATATGTAACAATCAGTCATTACAGTATACACACCTTCAGTTTGTAAGATATCTTTTTTATTAGATTCAATGTCTTCAGTGACTTGTCCTTGTTGAGCTTAGATTCAACTAAGAAGTCGCTCAGTATGGGAACAAGCTTGATATCATCTCTGTTTTGCGAAAAACAAAACAAAAACAGGATAAGATACGGCAGTACAGTATTGTATTGTACTGTTTGAATTAGCAATATGAAAAGTAGTAATATTGTAGAGTATAGTACTGTATTGTAAATATTTATCACTTGACTTCTCATCTTATTTCCTAAAATTATGCTGGGTCAATGAATCAATAATATGGGAGTACTGTACTGTAATGTTCTTTATAAGGCAGTGTAGGGAGAGGAAGAATAAGTAATACAACTTCTGGTGTGTCTGTTGAGAATTTGTGTAACTGAATCAAACTGTTATCTAACTGACAGATTCATTCTGTGACTCAGTTTGAATACACTATCAATCAGTACAGTACTTTAGCGCTTCTCTCTCCGAGTACAAGGATAATGATTACAACAAGACTAATAAGAATTGGTCACTGGCTCCAAAGGAGTTGTGGGTGCTCATTTTCCCCTTCAGTTTGTCAGTTACATTGAGCAAGTCAAAACCTCTTACCTGAGAGCAACACGGATTGTTGGGGAACTGCAAATGTGAGCAAGTAGGGAAATAACTTTCCATACCACTGGCGACTTGGCATCATTTGAGTTTAGAAACTGCTCCAGACACACGTAAAACTCCAATGTCTCAACTCCAGTTGGCTCAAATATACTCAAATCATTCACCACTGACAAAATCTGAAAATGAAGAGTGCATTAGAATTTCAAGGACATGAAAAGAAATAATCTTATATAGTACTGTAATACTGCAATGATACGGTGTGAAAAAACATTACAACAGAAAGATGCTCTCTCCAATTTGTAAATTCCTGTAAAGCACAAGACAAAGATGATTAAACTTCATTACTTTATGCCAGGGATTCAAAGAGCTACTTAGACTCAGAGTGGGTACTGGGCACTCTTTTGTCAGGGATATTAGGGGGAAAAGTCCTCCAAAAGTTTGTATATATACAGTATGTATAAATATTTTTTTGTGAGAATGAAGTACTGAAACAGCTTCAGTTATGGCAGGCTGGTTCTTTGATTACCTTAGGGAGTTGTGGCCCTGCCTTGCCTATTCTTACCCTGTGGGTTAGCTTTAGGAAGAGCATCCAGCCATAAAACTTTGCTTCAACATGCCTGATGGAAATAAGGTCACCAAAAAAGTGCCCATCCCTTGGTTTACCAGTACAGTACCCAAGTTTGTAGTGGTGAGGAGAAAGGGGAATACAGGTACCATACATCCTGTTCTGGTTTTATTAAACAGCTGGCATCAATTAATCATGGTTAACCCACTCAAGTGTAAGAAAATGTGTGTTAAATGTTGTTGATGATGACGAGAACCATTGCTTGTAATTACTATTTATTGACAGGTCTAGGAATAACACAACTAATTCACTTGGAATTTGAGACAATAATTTCAACAAACAAATTATTTCTATTACGTAATAACATCCCTGTTACTTATACCGGGTACTATATATGAACCCCTATACCTGAATCATCTTTTGAAACTTGGATAGTTACACTGTTAGAGAAAACCTTGTGTAACAAACTCTAGACTAAAACAACCACAGGCTCTAAGATACAGTAATCACCTGTAGATGACGCTGAAGTTGAACAAGGTTTTTGTCAGTCCTGCTTCGCCGGTAATCATAAGCAATGCTGATGAAGTTCTTAATTTGTGGGTTGGTGCTCCCCATCTTGACATAAGATACTGTACACTCGCTTAACACTAACAAAACTGCTGAAAGAACATAACAATACAGTATTACTCTATTATGTATATTCAATAAATAGTTCTAATAAATCATAAACCACTACTGTATATCTTAAACAATTTACAGGCCTAGTAATATTATTATTGCTATACTGTACACTGTACCTAATGCAGTCAGTAATAACAAGAGGTCAATGTAATGTACTGTAGTTCCTAAATTGGCCCATTTTCTCCATATAAAAACTCAGCCACAGTTTGACTGGTTTCCTAGGCTTTATGTCACCAGCCTTCATTAGACATATACACATGAGTTGACATAGTGTGTTCTAAGGTGGTGCATAGCCACCTGAAGAATCTCAAGATCAACAAAATTTATCTCAATCTTTTCAAAAAGGTACTTATTTGTTTACCTTCCCAAAATGGTAAATACGTATACAGACACTCCTCAGTTTATGGAAAGGTTCCACTCCTGGACCCTATCCGTAAGCTGAATTTTCCGTAAACCGAAAATGACCCTTCCATAAGGTAAATATGCATTGTACCCTGTACTATATTGAACATGGAGCAAATAAACAAGTCTCACAAGGGGATTTTATGCATAATCCTCCACAAATAGTTATGTTATGCTGTACTACCAGTAGTCACCTTCCGTAGTAACAGAAACTCTTGCTCAACCCGAACTTTTTTTTATAACGGGACTTATCAGAGGCATTCCATATCCTCAAATTTCCGTAAACCAAGTGTTCTGTATCCCGGAGAGTGTCTGTATATTATTTTGATGGTAAGAGGCAATGCAGATACAGCACACTGAATAGTAAACCTTTTGTACTTAAGAAGGTCAAATTGCCAGCAGTGAACTCCACCACCTTCACTTCCTAACTATAGTGACTATTCACAACTGGTTAAACTGGAGATACCCTGGGTGTCAACTAGCAACTTTCAGGACAGAAGGAGAATGCTGTATCCACTTGGCCAATGCTACACTGTGCTTCTACTTAACCTCGGCCCGGACACACTTGAGTAGGGTGTTATCCAGTGTAACCCTACCAAACATCACAGGTTTCCTGGTCCCGGGTTTCCTCCTGTACTGACATTGGATAGACCGCCCAAATAGCTAGTAAGCTGGTAAGTGGCAAAAATTATATAAAAACAAATAAAATAAAATAAAAATATTCCTAACATTTTCTGGAGATGACTTCTGCTACCAGTTGCTCTTTTTCACATGCAGATACAGTACTGTACTGTATATATAACAATTCAAATCTTATCTCCATTCATTATTATCAACTCCAAGATACACAAGGAATATTTTAGTATGAGATCATCTTGTTTATTATATTACCAAGTAGAAGTACAGTACATTACATTATATTACACTGAAGTACAGTACAGTAAACCCTTGCCATTCGCGAGGGTTAGGTTCCAAGAAATGGCGCGAATTGGCAAAACCTCGAATAGCCACTTATATAATACCTTAGTGCACTAAAATACAGGTATACCTATACAGTACGTACTGTGTATGAGAAACTTAAGTCTCAATACTGTACTTATTCGAATGAGGAAGTCTAGAGCTTTCTCAGGTTTCACTATGTTCTTATCATGAACAACCTGCGCCACTTTAGCACTTGCTTAAACAGAATTACGAATTGCTTGTTCATTCTTTCTTATGTACCGCACTGTGGATTCGTTCACATCAAACAACCGAATTAAACGCGGCACCATCCTCAGCCCATTCAATAATTCAACTTTCTTTGTCAGAGTCATCACTGACTTTGCCTTTATGTCATCTGCACTAGCATCAATTAACCTGAAAATATTTCACGGACACAAAAGCTTTTGAGAAGAAGTTTTGCTATAACCACAATTGTGTTCTTGTAAAATACAGAAAACGCAGAATAGAAAATAACAGGGCTTATGGAGCAAAGAAGAGTTAGGTGCAGATTACTCGAAATCGAAAAAAAAATGTAACACTTTACTTGATGGGGGAGAAGGGTGATTTTGAGGTTGATAAAATCGAGCTTCTCTTCAAGTGTTATATCCTTTCTTTTACGATCATCACCGGGAATTCTATCACCAGAACGCTTCTTGTTGATATTCTTCTTTACTATATTCACAGTTAATACAGTAACACAAAATTGGAGAAATAGTAAGCAAAATCGCGTTATAGCAAACAAGCGTTCACGTTATACAAATATCGTTCCTAATTCATAAATCGCGTTAGAGCAAATTCGCGTTATCAAAACACGCATTATAGCAGAACTCACTGTACGACACAAGATGCTAGGTCATGGGTACTGGGTGAGGGCAAACAGAGCGAGATGAGATGCCGCGGGCGCGTGGGGTGACTCGTTGCGGTGAGGGAGAAGGCTCGCATGCTAGCCACCCGAGCCAACAGCTGCTTACTGCGAATCGTCGAAATCGCGAATCTTAAACCCGCAAATGGGAAGGGTTTACTGTATACCATTACTGTACTTTCATAGTTACAGTATTTCATTTTCATCACTATTAGGTTAGAACTATTTGGTCTCATTTTAGGTGATTGTTGGAAAAAGAATTGGGTGTTTGTATTATCATTTAGGTCATTCAGCAATTTTTAGGATTTTAAGTTTTGGAATCCGTAGTTTAGACAATTCTAAGACACTTTTCTTCTATGGCATTTTTCCCACTCATTATTACTTTCAGAGAAAATAGCAATGAATTATTGGAAAATCTTTTGTATTTCAACTAAGTCCTTATTATTGTTACCACCATCTCAGAGAGCTCCCGTGTGTTCGTTTATTGGTTTCTTTGTTCATTACGCATGCGCTAGAGTCTGACACAGGCACAGTTGTTCTTTGGACGTTGATTGGTGAGTATGATTTTGGATCAACCAATCACAGCTCGGTATAGGCCCCCCCGCCAACCCCCCTAAGTCGTAGAAATCAGCCAGGCAGTGCGACCTGTGGATGACGAGGAGGAGGAGGCATAATTATGATGTGGTATACTGTACTTGAGCACGATTATAATGTGGTATTCCTTGACTTTAGCAAAGCCTTCGACAGAGTCCCCAAAGAAAGACTAATATGTAAAATGGAGGCTCATGGAATTGGAGGGGATATTCTAAAATGCATTAGGGCATGGTTACAGGACAGGAAACAGTGAGTAAGCATTAACAGCACTAAATGTGATTGGGGGTAACATCACGAGTGGAGTACCCCAAGGCTCAGTACTTGGACCATTATTATTTATTATATACATAAACGACATAGATATATGCATAGACAGCAACATAAGTAAATTTGCCGATGACAATAAAATAGGGCGTGTAATTAAATCTGCCGAGGACTCCGCAAGATTACAGGAAGATCTAAACAAATTTTTTAAATGGTCTGAAAACTGGCAGATGAAACTTAATGTGAACAACTGTAAAGTACTTAGTCTAGGAGATGTAAACAGAGAAACCAGATATCAGATGAACAACGTTATTATAGAGAAATCCGACTGTGAGAAAGATTTAGGAGTAATGATAAGTAGGAATCTTAAACCAAGTCAACAATGTGTATTTACTCAAAACAAGGCTAACAAGGTACTTGGGTTCAAACAAAGGAGTGTTAGTTACAAGACTAGCAAGGTTATCCTAAAACTACTGTATATCTTGCGCTTGTGAGACCTCACTTGGATTACACAGTTCAGTTCTTGTCACCGTACTACAGAATGGATATAGAATCCCTAGAAAGAATTCAGCGGAAAATGACATGACTAATCCCGGGCATTAGGAACCTTGAGCACAGAGACAAGTTAAAGCATCTTAATTTGCACTCCCTCAAGAGACGTAGAGTGAGGGGCGATATGATCGAGGTGTATAAATGGAAGTCAGGGCTAAACAAAGGTGATACAGTGGGGTATGCTATAACGAACGGATTCTACTACGAATATTCCTATAACAAACGGTTTTACCTATAAAATTGAGAATGCTATAACGAACGAAACTCCTACAACGAACAGTATTTTTTTTTTTTACTAATTTATTGTTTTTTATTACAAGTATTAATGACATTCTTTATTTCAGGAGTTTAGATGCATATTTATGCACTTTTTTACAATTTTTACAATTTTATATTATATTTTTCAGTGTTAAGCGGTTGTATTTGGGGGCCTGGAACGGATTAATCCTATAACGAACGAATGCTATAACGAACAAGGTTCTAGAACCAATTAGAGTCGTTATAGCATACCCGGTACTCAAACTATCCAACCAGGAGCTAACTCGTAGCAATGGTTTTAAATAAGACAAATTTAGATTTAGGCGTGAGATAGGTAAACATTAGTTTGGAAATAGAGTAGTGTTTGAGTGGAACAAGTCACCAAACATCATCATTAACTCAAATATGCTGGATAGCTTCAAACATAGGTTGGATGGATATGAGCAATAGGGGTTGGGTGTAAATGGGACTGCCCAGTACCTGTATGGGCCAATAGGCCCACTGCAGTTTCCTCCATTCTTTGTTCTCATGACCCCAACTCGGGGTCTTCTGAGCCTAATTAACCCTCTCAACCTCGAACAACGCCATTGTGGCGTCGAACATAAATGGGGAAAAACTTACAATCAGCCTCGCGACGCCACCGTGGTGTCCAATAGGTTATATTTTCAAATAACTCAAAACTATTCAGTGAAACCGACTGAACTTAGGACGCTATTTGACAGACGTCATTTTCTTTGTGGGCCTTATCACCTTCCCCGAGATGGTCTCGGTCATTGTGTGTGTGGCGGCGCAGCATGAAGCCAGTGTCACTTTGGCCATTAGAGCGAGAGGAGGGTGTGCTCGGCCCTTTTTATTATTCCATGAGTTTTTGTGTTACATTATTTTCCTTGTACCAACATATTCTACATGCTTTGTTCTTTATTTTGAAATATAGTACATATTAATGAACACCATAATACAAGGAAAATGTGAATGGAAATCCAAATGTCACTAAACATTTTCCTTTTTCAACTTAAACTCGAAAAAAGTTTCATACAATTTTTCAGACCCCAATACAATTAATAAAACAATTCTATAGCAATGAAATGAGCTCTAAAAAAAAATCAAAGTTTTTTCAACAAAAACCTCCGAAGTTAAGCATAAGTTTTCATGCACGTGTGTGTCTCAGGCTCAGAGGCTGAGAGGGTTAAGGTAAGGTTTAGGGTTAGGTTAGGTTAGGTTTTGGATTATTCTGACCTTCATTTCTATTGCAATTTACTACTTTTTTGTGATTTACCCCCACCCAAAACTCCATTTTTTTTTTTGCGATTTTCTCTGAAACTAATCCTGAACGGGAAAATGACATAGATGAAAAGTCTTGAAATTGTCTAAACTACTGATTCCAAAACATAAAACCCTAAGATCGCTGGATGACCGAAACGATAATTTTACCAAGAATTTTCTTTATTGTTAAAACTTGGAGTAAAATTGCAGTTTCGGACATTACACCCAAGTAGTTGAGCAATCTGTTTTTCCAACGGCTTCAACAATTTTAAGTCACTTTTCTTCTATGACGTTTCCGTCACAAATTACCTAAAATTATCTAACCTAACCTCCTACCCAGGGCCCCCCCTGGATCCCCCGGTATATTTAAGTAATTTGCAAGGAAAACGTCATAGCAGAAAAGTGTCTTAAAATTGTCTAAACCATCGGAAAAGCACATTTTTCGGTATTATTTTCTTTACACACCATTCATTCCTACCACTAATCTATTATCATATTCGAATAAGACGTCTAATTATAAGATAATTTTCATCTATCACATTACCGGCGGAAATGTATAATAACAGAGATAGCATATCCAAAATATTTTCTATTTTCTTCCATTAACATCCCGCCATTATCGTCTGCCTCTCCTCCAACACTGCGTGTCTCCTGCGTCTCCTTCATAAACCATCCTGCTCGTGCGTTGCTGTACACGTCAAGCGGCCAATCAAAAGCCTTTTTGATTTTGAAACCAATTAAAATGTTTTTGGGTTTAATTTGCGGTATTTTTGGCCCAATCAAATTCGAGTATTCTTTTTGGTCTCTCACATTTTGAAATTCAAGTTCAGTTCCGACCATGGAAGTCTGCGATGGGTGTCACTTAAAGTATATGGAGCTGATTGCGAGTTTTTGGAAAAAAAAAGAAGAAACTATAGCATTTTTTCGATCGCATAGTGTTCTTCCAACCTCAGTAAAGTGTACTAAGAGCAAGACAGAAAGTAAATATCGCAAAGACCAACATATGTGGCGTTGTGTAAGAATCCCAGAATGCAACGACGAACAAGAACCAGGCCAATAAGATAAGAAATAGGTGATTCCATCTTATGGTGAGTCAGTTAAGTTAGGTTGGGTTAGGTTAGGTTAAGTTTGGTTATTGTTTTTCTAGTGTTTTTTTGTGTATTTTTTAGTCACTTAGCCACTTTTTTCTCGGAAAACGTCAGACGAAAAAAAATCGCTAAAAAACGGCTAATTTCCGCCAAAAAGGAAGGTCATATTCGGTCTGAACACACAAATACACTAGAAAAATATATTTTTAACTTGCTAAAAGTGAATGGTGTGACAAGAAAAATTTACCCATTTTTCAACTAGAGATCCATATTGTCCAAAACTGCAGTTATACTAAAGTGGGTACAAGAATTCCTTTATGTCGGTCCGACTAATTACCCAAATGTACCCAAATGTAGCCGCAATGAAGTCAAATGATGGTCCTACAAGCGTAAATCGGGCTGTGAATCACTTCTCGATTATTATTTGGTGTCATAAAGTCACAGAAAATTGGTAAACTTAATTTAATCTGAGGTGTGTTAGGTTAGGTTAGGTTAGGTACATGCACTCGATCTATTAACTCAGATTAAATTAAGTTTACCAATTTTTTGTGACTTTATGACACCAAATACTAGTCGAGAAGTGATTGGCAGTCCGATTTATTCATCTAGGACCATTATTTGACTTCATTGCGGCTACATTTGGGTAATTAGTCGGACCCTTTGTGTATAGAAATATGATAAAAAGTACATGGATTATTGTGAAACTATAACCAGCTGACAAAGCCGGAAGAACAAATGACAAAAACAATATACAGTACAGTAAAGAAATGAGAAATATAACATGACCATAGAACGGGTAGATTCTCACGTCCTTAATATCACATTATGAATGGCTGAGAAGAGCAATAGACTCTCCTAGTAAACACTGAAGATGTAGGAAATGCAATGCAATTACCTCTGATTCCCTAATAACTACAGTACGTAAATAACTCGACAATGGTAGCATCAACACGACGTGAGACCAGCATGACACCTTTTAACCTGATAAACCACAATAAAATTCAATAAACATTTCATTGAGGTGAAAAGTAACATTCATACTTACCAAATGTGTTTATAAATAATAACAATAAGTCAGAAAACAAAGCTCACAAGTGATGATAGTGAGAATATTGCTCTTCGTGTTTTGAATTTGTGGTTTAAATAAAATTGAGGAATAGAGCGCATGCGCAGTTGGGCATCAGTGGCCTGCGAGAACTGGCGAGATCCTATACACACACACACACACACTTTACTTTTTTTTTCTTTTTTTTTTTACTTTTATTCTCTTCACCACTCATCACCTCGTTAGCCACTTGGGTGATCGGTCACGTCTCTGTTACGCACTGTTGGCAAGTACTGGACATGCACCGGCTCCTGAATGTACCTGAACCCGCTCCAGTGTTGGTCAAGTCTTGTCTTGAAAGAGCTCACACTCGGTGCCGTCACAACACTCTCTGGTAGATTGTTCCAAGAGTTCACAACTCTCACTCCGAAAAAGTTTGCCCTCACAGTTTTCTGGACTTGCGGCTTCTTTAGTCTTGCATACATCCTCCTGTCCTGCTCATCATTTGACCCAACCCACGTCTCGAATTTCTGGGTTTTCTTCTTAACTTTGTCGACCGCCGCGTGGTTCATGTGTAGGGATTCCCTCTTATTTCTAGAGGCACTGGGTTTGGTCTTGGGTATATATTTATCGATCAAATGGGTCACTTTACTAGTTATGATATTCAGCGTAGTGTCTGCGTTCTTGTGCCTTAATGAGTCAGGCCAGTGGATACCCTTCATCTCTTCCCTCATTCCTTTGTAATTTCCCTTGTAATATTTGCACCTTGGCCTGGCCTTATCTTGAACTAGGTAACAGTTAAACCTGAATGACAAAACTATATGGTGACTGGTGCCAACTCGGGCAAGGTGTTCCAGTTTGGCCACCATACCCTCCTCGTTTGTTATGATGAGGTCTAGTGGCTTGGGTGTTTGCTCCCCTTTGTAATGTGTCGGGTCTCTAACATGTTGGAACAGAAAATTATCTCTCAGAGTTTCTACAAAAAGAGTAACAGGGTTATTCAAGTCATTTGGGGTGAACTCGTTTCTGCAGTCGATGTCGCCATAGTTAAAGTCCCCCTTGATTAGGAGGTGGCTAGGGTTGAGCATCGCCGCGTTGCCTA
Organism: Homarus americanus; assembly: GCF_018991925.1. NCBI lineage: Eukaryota > Metazoa > Arthropoda > Malacostraca > Decapoda > Nephropidae > Homarus > Homarus americanus. Next base: position 19,756,458 of record NW_024737097.1, on the reverse strand, counting down.
TTAAGACTCTTAAGTTCCTTTGATTTAGTGGGCCACAGTTTGGGAATCTGTAGATACACCCGACAATAAGTAAGTCCCTACCCTTTAGTTTAATTTTACACCACTTGGACTCCGTAAATGCCTGGATGAACAAAAGGTCCCCAGTGGTTGGAAAATGGCTTATGTGAGTCCTATCTTCAAGAAAAGCGATCGTCACTCCACGAACAACTATAGACCGGTGAGCCTGACCAGCATAATATGTAAGGTACTTGAGAGTATTATCAGAGATGCCGCGATGGAACATCTACTACGAAATAACCTTGTAAAGGATTGCCAACACGGTTTTATGCCGGGGCGCTCCTACTTAACAAAATTTCTCAAGGTACTGGATATTTGGACCCATATTCTGGAACGGGGTGGTAATGTCGACATTAAATATCTAGATTTTACCAAGGCTTTCGACAGTGTACCGCACGAAAGGCTGAAAATCAAACTGGAAGGGTACGGAATTAAGGGAAATGTCCTAGCGAGTAGCGTGGATAGAAGATTTTCTACAGGACCGCAAGCAGTGTGTGGCGATTAATGGCACGAAATCATCATCTGTACCTGTCACAAGCGGGGTACTACAGGGAAGTGTAATGGGCCCGCTATTGTTTGTTTGTTTCATAAATGACATGCCTGACGTTTTCCACTCCTCCATACAAATGTTTGCGGATGACGCCAAGTTATTTCGGAAAATAAAGAACCAAGCGGACCGTGAAGAGCTGCAGAAGGATCTGTGTGAGCTCCAAGAATGGTTGAAGAAATGGCTGCTGAGATTCAATGTCACGAAGTGTAAGAGGATGCCCCTGGGGCGTACCAACGGTAAGGAGGCGTATCATATGTCCCAACGGGATGAAGAAACTGCACTATTTGAGAGTGAATGTGAGAAGGACCTAAGTTTGTATGTTGACAATGAGCTGAAGTTCTCGGGCCATTGCGAGAAGAAGGTAAATCGGGCAAATAAATTATTAAGTCTTATAAGAAGGTCGTTTAGATATCTAGACCGTCCGTCCTCCGTAACGAACTTCAAGAGTGAAGTGCTTCCCCATCTGGAGTACTGTCACCCGGTCTGGTCCCCGAGATATGCTAGGGACTGTCAGTTGATTGGAAATGTTCAGAGGGCCACCACACTGGTGCCTGCGCTTCGGCACCTCAACTATCCTGAGAGATTAGAGCGCCTAAACTTGCCTAGCTTATACTACAGACGGGCAAGGGGCGACCTATCTGAGGTGTATAAGCATATCACGGGGCACTTCTCAGTCGAGTATCCTTACTTGGAGTTGGCTGACGCTCGCCCCACAAGGGGTCACAGCTCAAGATTGAAGAAGCCGGAGCGAGAGTTGTGAACTCTTGGAACAATTTGCCAGAAAGTGTTGTGACGGCACCGAGTGTAAGCTCTTTCAGGACCAGACTTGACCAACGATGGAGCAGGTTCAGATAAATTCAGGAGCCGGGGCATGCCCAGTTCTTGCCAACAGTGCGTAGCTGACCGATCGCCCAAGCGGTTAACGAGCCGATCAGTGGTGAAGAGGATAAAAGAAAAAAAATATGATGAGGTCCAGTGGCTTGGGTGTTTGCTCCCCTCTGTAATGCGTCGGGTCTTTAACATGTTGGAACAGAAAATTATCTCTCAAAGTTTCTACAAAAAGAGTAACAGGGTTATTTATGTCGTATGGAGAGATGGAGATAGACGGGAATATATGGAGAGATGGAGACAGAGACGGGAACATATGGAGAGATGGAGACACAGAGACGGGAAGATATGGAGAGATCAGATATAGAAATGGAGAAGGGAAGGAACAGATGGAAAGGTACGAAGAAAAGGAATCAGGCAGGAAGGTTTGGAGAAAAGGGGACTGAGACAGAATTGACAAAGACAAAAACGGGAATATACGTACAGATAAACAGAAGAAGAAGCAGAGAAACATTAAAAAAAAAACTGACAGGCAGGTATTCGAGTATGATTATTTTTAGCTCTATCTCCCTGAATAAAAATAAAATACAGAATTCCTTCCATGTATATCACCAAGTATTAACCAAAATTGATCATCAAAGGAAGAATATGATAGATATTAATTCATGAGTGTGTGTGCGCTTGGTATTGCTCAATTGACTAGGTAGAAGAGGTCTGCTGTGCCAACTCCGAGACTCAGCTGATCCCTGGCCTCCATTGGTGTTTCTGCAGCTTGGGGCTTCAACTCTTAAAAGACGAAAATGGCTGCTCGTAGAATTGGTTCAACTGCTATTGACTGGGCGGCCTTTGCTGCTCGTGTTCCTGAAGGTCAAAAGCCCATGTTTAACGCCTTTAAGGGAAAATCTGATGCTTATCTACGAAGGTAAAGTTGTGTAATGGGTTAGGCCGGCAAGATGTGTTATGGTGTTTGGTTACGGAATGTTCTAATATTTTCTACCGGACTTAGCTTGAGGATTCTATTATATGTCAAATTGTTCTATAGTTGGATATGTATAGGTGTGTTGGCCTTTCAGAATGTTCTACTTCAGGAGGTACTTAGAAGTGTAATTACGGTCATTGTTGCATTCGATGGCGTTTTGCTTCACTATAGGCAGTGATTATTTTTCTTTGCTATTTGTTCTGACTGGTCGAGGCTGATGATGCTGATCCTATCGTACTGAAATCATTCACTTGCAACTATAACGTAACGAAACCGGTAAAATTGCAGATTACAGCAACCACAGAATCTGATAAAAAAAAATGTTACCTAACCTGACCTAATCTAACCGAAGGTGTTTATTGTAAGGCATTTTAAGATGTACAGAATAGCTAACACGTTAGCTTTCCCGGACTGTCATTAAAAAATATGACATTGTACTGCGTCTTGGAAAAAACTGTTGTACAACACAGTTTCAGAAAACAATAAAATTAGGAGAACTGTTATTTGGACATAATACGGAAAGAAATAGTTTAGAAAATATACAGAAAGGTATGGAAAGAAAGACAAAAAAGGAAAAAGACTCGGTCAACAGTAAATACGAATAACAAAAAATCAGGCCTTTGTAAAGGAAGTATCTCCAGGACTATACTCACACAAGACGACTAGAGCAGCTGTACACTCGCACCAATAAGTATCAGTGCAGGGTGAGATCGACGACTTCCGAAACGATACGTATACACTGTGATATGTCGGGAAGGTTGGTAAGTAAGTGTATCCTCATAACCACCCCCCCCCCCTCCACTAGGTGTTGCCATATGGCTGACAATCAGTGTGTTTGTTTCCTCTTTTCGGATTGTAGCTTTGTGTCGACTGAATGATGAGCGAGGGTTCGTTCTCGGTGAACGTGGGTATAAAACGGAGGCAATATGAAGCAGTAGAGATCTACACATGCCAGACGACATGGAAACCTCAGAGGGCACACGGGGAGCTATTATTGCCCTTCATAACGAAGGGTTCGGCGTCACAGATATTAGCCGGCGGGTTGGTGTCCACAGGAACACCACTGCACGATGGATTCGGCGATACCTCAAAACTGGTGCTACAGACGACAGGTCTCGGAGCAGCCGTCCACGCAGCACCACCCCTCAGGACGACCAGGTTGAGTGGTTTATTTGGTAGCATAAATTAATGTGGCAATATTCACAAGTATCACAAATAATTTTGTTAAAAGGGAGCTCCTCATACTTCATACTGTCCATTTATCACTTCCCGACCTGATTTATAACGGTTTGTTTCACTTGACCAGGGCTGCCAACATACGACTGGAGCAACTCGCCTTTCCCAATACCTATCGTCACTGGTTTCAAATTGTTCACACTACAGTATGCACCGATACTTTTTGTTGCGAGCGTACATTTCTTCTCTCGCAGCTAGGGGTTTGCATATTTTGATAAGAAATACGACGAATTTTAGGCACGTTTAAGTCTAAATTTATGCACTTACAAAACTGTAATCAACTTGTTTACCCTTATTTAAAATATCTTATGAGTAATGATATTAAAGTTTTAATCATATTTGAGTAATTATCAATATTGTTACACCAAAGTCACCAATGGCTAATGAAATCGGACAGCGCCCACATAAAAAGGGCGGAGCCAAAACAGGTTTCAACTAGGCGCAATCCTTTTCAATTCTTTCATGCCTTACGGTTTGTTTTAGGTCGTATCCAGTATACTACCTTATATAGAATTATTTTTATTATTATATGTATCACAGTTATTTATTGCCTTACATGCCCCAAACTCTTCAATAGTAATCAAAATATTCTCCATTAGCGGCCATGATCCGCATATTTTCAGTGGGAGAAACTCGCTGATTAGTTGTTAGCTATTAGGGTGCCTCTGCCCGCTGCAAACAAACGCCTGATCGAGGTGTTGGCTTTTCCCTCTGAAAGTGTCATGCAGAGAAGTCAACAGCAGCGTCTGGGCAGACAGAATAGCTAATGCGTTAGCTGTTCCGTGCATCTGAAACACCTTACAATAACCACCTCTAATGTAATAAGTAAATTATATAGAAAAAATAGTTCTATCGATTGAGTGTAGTGAATTTCCTGAATTCTGTGGTTGCTGTTTACTGTAATTTTACCACAAAACCTAACCTAACCATGTTTGAAAGTAACCAAATTCGGTAATGTAGGATCAGTGTGATAAAATAAAAGCAGAGGTAAGTACTGTACTGTGTATTTGCAGATTTTTATTGGTGAAATTTGCTTCTTGCTGTCTACTTAGTATGAATTGGGTTTCAAAAATTGAGTACAGTACCGGTAAGTATTTTATGATGCCGGTTTTAGATGAAGTGCTTGTGTAAACCAGGATTGTACTATATACCTTAATACAGCTGTTATGAGTGACTGATTCTGTACCTCACTGACAAAATGTTTTTGTTATATGTGTACTTAGTTATTCAGTTCCCTGTCTGAATTTGCCTTGGTTAATATTGATGACTGACCTGAGGACAAGCCATTTGTTTTACTGTTGACTTTATTTTCATCAGGAGTTCTGATATCATAATCAATTCTTGTGCAAATGCTTTGTTTGGTAGATAATTAGATGCCTAGACGCACAATACTTTGTCTTCTCGGCGGTAATGTGGCGGTGACGTCTCATCCCAGGATGTAAACGGCCAATCATAATGACAAATTTCAAAACACAATGCCGCCCGGGCTTGATCAACGCCGATGTTCAGTGTATGCTTAAGAAACGTTCAGTACGGATGGCTGCTCTCGCGTCCACAAAAAAATTTTAATTACATCTTAACATAGCAAGTTTAATATACTGGGGGGTCCACCCCCTGGCTATGAAGTTAGGTAAGGTTAGGTGGGTTTGTTTGCTTAGGTTGGTCAGGTCTTCTAATAGTGCTTCTGCTGCTTGTTTTTCATATCAACTAAGGTTAGGTTATGTTTAATTTAGAAGTAACAACTTTTTAACACATTTGCACGAACTACGACATTGTGCACTCTATAACACAGTGAAATTGCAGCCTTTTTTAAGTGTCAGTCATCAATAATTACCTTTGCATCTGTTATTTTTTAAGAAATTATGTGACGTTAGGTATAGTTTACATTGAAGTTATATTTACTGTGACATTATTGGGTTAATGGATTTTGATATTTTTGTCTCCTATTGTTCTGTAACCCAAAACCACACATGAAAACGAATTTGTCCTAAATATCACATAAAATTTGTGAAGGTGGCGTACTATATGCACCCGGCTACCCAGTGTTTTGTTCTAAATCATAAAAACGTGATTCTTAGGTTTGATGTCATTTATAAAACAGTTACACTTGACAACCATTGTATGCCATTAGCTTTCTTACCTTGTAGAAATGAAAAAAAAGTTTACATGACATATGTATTAGATCATATCACTTAACGATTACTGTATTTATATCTGGGAGGCAAAGTGGACAAGGTCCCGGTATTCACCATGTTACCGGTAATTTCTCTACAAAGGTTCAGACAAGATATACTTTGTTATTTTAGAAGTTTAAAATACAAGATAATTGTTGTATTTTAGGTTAGTTTTGGTTAGGTTAGGCTTATGGATGTCGGTGGCATCTCATAAGCATACCCGAGACAAAAATCATTAAAAATATTACTGAAAAAATACTCTTCGTGCACTTCTCTTGGGGAGAAATTCTGAAGTTGGTGCTAAGTGCATGGTATGGTTGTCAGTTACATTTTGCAGTACAGTATTACCTAACTTTATTTTTACTGTTATATCTTGCTCACACAAGGATCCTACATATGGTTTCTGATTGCAGAGTTTTATCACTTCCTGAGACTACCCCCAAGATAAACTTCGATGCTTATAAAGCGCGTATTACAGTTCCTGGCATGGTTGAACAATTCCAGAAACAATATGAGGCCTTGGAAGTTCCCTACCCAGCTGACACTGTTTCTGTACAGATAACAGAAGTTGAGACAAAGGCTGTAAGTTCTACAATATTTATGCTCCTCTGTTTCTAATTATCATTTATACTTAGAAAATAATGCTAAACTGTGCTATACATCTTTAATTGACCATTTCTTTTACTATTAATTTCTGACCAGCTCATATAAACAGGTAAAATCAGTTTCAAAGTACAGTATCAATCATTCAAAGTACCGTCCTCATATCTAAGGGTTGGCGACTACAGCCCTCAACTCTAAACATTCTCGGGCTGTTTTTACCAATCGTTCAAGGATTTGTATGTCTTTGGGGACCCAGTTTTTAATTTAATTCATCCATCTCAGTCTGTGCCTTTCCTGGCTCTCCTACCCTCAGCTTTGCCCATTTATATTTGTTATTTCCCCTCATCCATAATTATATGACCAAAGTATCTCATATTTATTTTTCTGGACATTTCAAGTATTTTCTCTTGATTTTTCTGATCTTAGTACTGTATTTCAAAGTATAGTACATTATTAACATGTTAAGATATTCATGGACATATTGTTCTGGAAATGTTGCATTATTTTCAGTATTGCTGCGTGTTAGATTAACCTGGGAGCCTCACTGTTTAACCGGAACCTGTGACATTGGAAGTCTGGGTTATGCAGTGATTTGCCAACTTAAGGTTTTCTCTTGCCTTTTTTGAGGGGTGAGGGGATTGCAGCAAAAGAGGAGGATAATCTATGGATTGTCTGAGCCAAATCCTCGCAGCTTTAGCAGCATTTACCTGGTATACTTTAGTTGTTCCTCAGCGGCTTGGTTATAAAATGGGTTTTCAGGATTAAACCTCCATAATTACTTGCCCTCTGGCAAATGGTTAAAAAAATTAATCCAATCATCTTGTACTGTAATATGAAACTTTCTTGTGATAATCAGTTATCAAAGAATAAAACTTGTTTTAAAGGACAGTTTTCTGTAAATATTATTTAATATTTACACAATGTGGCAGTGTTAATATCTATTGCTTGCAGGCTTTGTACTGTGCTATTTTCAGAAGTTAAACAGCATTACTGAGTTCACAGTTGTACCTTAATTGGCCAGTCCTCAAAAGTGAATCATGCTCTTCTGAGCCCCCATAATGTCAAATCTATAATGCTATCAGCAAACAGTGGGGGTTCACATTAAATTGCTGATCTTTGTACTTCACATTTTATTTTGTAAAAGTTTTAATCTGTGATGACAGTAAACGTAAGTTTCCAAAACTTTTAATCATAATGCCCCGAGCAACATAAGACCTGTTGGACCCCCATGCGGACATATTTGGGCAAAAAAAAACATTGTTTTTAAAAATCCACATTTGAAAACTGGTATTTCAGGTGTAAAATTAGTGGTCACTCTACAGTAAGTGTACTGTTGTAGCTGGCATGCACTGGGTCCCTTACGGCCATACCTCGCTGAGGACGTGGCTGAGAGTGGGGAGGGGAGAGTGAGTGCCATCGTCTGTATCACTGTCCTCACCGCTGGCTGCCTCAGCAAACTTGAAATCATCTGGGTCTGTTTCCTCTCCATCACGGTCTTTGTCACCCAATACTATATCAATGTTACTCAAATCGGGCTACTCTTGATGAATAGCACTACTGTCAAGGGTGTGGAAGACGAGGTGGGTCATGAGACGTTGGAGGACTCGTGCATCCATTATGATAGCTGGTGGGTTACTGGACCACAAGACTCGAGACAAAGATTGTTTGACTCAAGTTGATAAGCAAATAAATATCCCACGCAGAGTATTTCGTCCCGCCTGGACATTCAAAGATGCCGCAAAACTTAAGAACATTTAGGAATGTCACCCGGGGTCACCTTCGTGAATGTAGAGGAACGTGGCCCTGGCTTTATAAGTTAAAGGGCGGATATATATACGTGCACTCTCTGCCCAGGATGGGGGATACAATATTTTGCAATGTAGAAAATGGGGCAAATTTCTTTTAAGATAATGTTGTTCAAATACGTACTTGTAGAACACACCCGAATTGAGATAATTGTTGTAATTATTTTTTGCAACATTTGAAAGCTGTACCTTTTTTCTACAAATTCACGTTTAGTCAATAAATACGAGAAATCACGAGTTGAACAAGGAGTAGCACATGTTTTTCTGGTTCTAGAGTGAACCACCAATGTCATCATAGTAACCAGACAACAGCATAGTTACAAACGCACCCAAACATTGGCACGAAAAACACAATCATATGATGTCCACCACCCTTACGCATTTTTCTCTCAAATGTCATATGATGTCCGCTGCCCTTTAAGGGTTAAGTATTGAGGCTGCACATTGGAAAACACTTTGGTAATGTAATATTCACAGTACATTATATACAGTACCGTACTATTCATCTGTGTTCTGTCTAGGAAAATTTATAGTTGTGAATTTAAATATTGTACTGGCATGTGCTGAGCACATTAAATATTTCCTTAAAATCTTATGAAATGATCCCCTTGCCTATAATCCATGGGGTCCTTCATTTTCAAAACATATGGAAAATTCCGTAATTACCCTAATCGATTAGACTTGCACATTCAATCAAACTTGCCTTTTTTCTCTATCTTATCCAGGATAGAGGCCTAGTTCATCACTTTTTTCAGTAGAGTATTTAAGTTAAAGTGGAAGAAACTGATTATTGGGACCTTGTGATTGAGAGGTCTTGATTTTTGTAAGCACAAGTCTTATGTTTGGAGTTTCATTTTCAGTTTTTACTACTTTTACCAGGCAGCTGAAGTTGAAGTCTTCATCAAAGAAAGTGAAGCTCGTATTGCCAAGCTGAAAGAAGAACTTGTTCAATGGGAAAAGATGATTCCATTCAACCAGATGACCTTGGAGGAATTTGTGGAACAGTTTCCTGACAAGGTAACAATATTTTTATTCGAATTAATGGTATGGTGTAGGATTATTATTAGCATAAACCGAAAGTTGCTATTTCTCAAAATCAATTCCTAGATTTCTCTCCAATTATCATTGACTTTGGTGCACTCACTTCAGCTGAGTGGATACATTTCTCCCAACCTGAGTCACCACCTTACGCACAAAGGAAGTCACTGAGTGAGGGGCCCCAGCTGCAGATTGAGTACCTAGCTTTACAATTTAGGAGTGAAATGCTGTAGAGTGCATTGCTGGCTTTTGTTCCAGGGGCATTGGTTTCAATGTGTTTTATCTGCATTACTTTTAAAGGGCCATCAGGCTTATTGGATCCACTTTCACTTTAATCAGTGGTGGATGGCTTTGACACACAACACAAGCATATTCACTTGAATCAGATTTTATTGTTTGGCACTCTTTCTGTGGGGAGTAAAATAAAAATCTCTGTATGAGAAGAGATATTTTCAGGGTAATGGGGTGTAGTAAAGTAAATTCCAGCTAAATTGGGGGAAGGGGATATGAATTTTGTGAATTTCCAATCTTGAGGAATGTGATAAGTTGTCCATTTGATCCTAAGTACTGTATAGTCAAAGAACAACATTGCTTCCAAGTGACTGTGTTTAAGCTTTTGCCCAGAAGTTAAAGAAATAGTAGATTTATTTACCGAGGTAACCGGAAGTGAGGAATATGTTGTGCAAGCTTTGTAGCGTTGAAACTTTAGCTTCTCCCAGACCACCTTTGAAGGGTTAGTTACAATGCAAAAGTTGTACTAATTACCTTTTAAATGCCAGCCATCAGTATTAGAAATTAGTATGGGATGGAATCCAAATACTTTTTGGGTGTAATGCACGAGTTTCCTTTAACCAACATGCCCATGAAATTGGATTTCCAGGGTAAATCCTTTACTGTATATGTGAGAAGCTGTTGCCTACAAATTTGTGACTTTTCAGGCAATCAACTTGGAGAACCCAACCCTGTGGCCACACACTCCTGAGGAACAGCCTGGTTATGTAGCAAAGGAAGTTGCTGAGGCATAAGGTGAACTGCATCTGCAGTCTTTTATAGGTTGACATTTCTTTGAATTTAGTAACCATGTTCAGAAATCTTTTTCCATAAAACATCCTAATGTTGTAAATACTTCCATATGTATATGTTCTTTTTATTCAGGAAATCCACAAAATAAAATATGTACCATCCAGGTTTATTTTTATAACCAAATGTTTTTTGCTCAAAAGAGGATTACTGTATCTGAAAAATGTGCTCTTTCTACAGACACCATGATTACTCATTTCATAGCTTTTATATTAAAATGTTAGCATGTCTCGTACTTTGCTTACAGTGCAGTTTACCCTTAAGAACACTTAGTATAACACTCATTTTTTTTATTTATATTGCAAGAATGGCTGAAATCTATAGAATTATTTAAAATTGTGGGAGACCATGCAACACTTAATGCTCATGTCTTTCTCTGAGCTGTCCATTCGGTGAACGAAAGTGATGTAAACTGATTACTGGTCAGCTAATCAAGTTATGAATGCTTTTCACAGATATGTGTGAGTGCGGTGCAGTGCATTTTTATCAGCCCTTGCTGAATAATGTAACATTTGTGTGGGAATGTGCATACAACTTCCCAGGGGCTGAAATTAGCATTAATAGTGTCAGAATAGTTTTCCAATGGGGATGTGATTATATATATATATATATATACATACATACATATATACATACACACACACACACACACACACAGTGGTCCCTCGGTTAACGAATTCCTTACGAATTTTTCCCAACATGTTTTCGTCTGCTTTCGGCTGCTCACCAGCTGTAGTATTAGTCCGCCAATACAGTAATCAGTTTTAGGGCTTAAATTCGTTACCATTTGAGGAAATATCAAGAAAGTTGTACTCTTCAATAATTTTCCAAATCTTTAGTCATTTTAACAATTATTTAACATAATTGAAGTACAGGGAACTAGTTCTTAGCGTGCCAAACAGCCACTTGACTCGCCCAGAATGGCGTCAGTTTGTGTCCCTGCTCAGTGGAGGAAGCATCTTGCTTGAGACTCTTGAACATCAACTATATTTACATTTTTACAGTACAATTATTGGTCATTCTGAAGTTTATTTTACATATTGACAATATATAATGCAGTGCAGTGTTGATTTAAAGAAAATAATCTTGAATTACATAAAGTGAACTAAAATTTTATGGGTGAAATGGCTACATAAGCATGGGGTGACTTCTCTTCTCCCATCTCCACCCCCATTCTAATCATCATCATCATCATCATCAACCAGGGGCCTTCTACATACACACCTCAAAGTAAGTGTACTTTACTGCATTTATTTTTAGTTTGTAATTTTCGGTGAGCTGGAACCAATTTCCCAAAATCCCATTGAAACAATGGTTTCGGTTAACGAACGACCTTCTGGAACGAATTGTTTGTTAACCGAGGGACCACTGTATATATATTGGGGGAGGGCGTGGTATGACCATGAGAGAAATGTTTGACAATAAATAACAATAATTAATTGAACCTCCAGGGTCGATGGGTTTGCCGCACTAGGACGATGAGCCGGTATACTGAGTATAGTGGCCACACACTACAGTACATGTTCATGCATTACATCATATACTCTACAGTATTTCTCATTAGCTGAATATTGTTTGGTTTGCATTCTATTCTTCGATTCTGTAGTATTTCATTGACCAAAGGTCAATGACAAATACAATGCCACTATTAGAAACATTTTAATATGCCCCTCCACCCTATCAATCCATTTGATCCACCCTCCTCCACCACCACTGGCAGGGGAGGGGCCAAGTATTTTTCAATATAACTAAGTTTCTATACTCATTTTACTTTCTGATCACAATTTATTTTATAACCCATGTCATATTTCACAGTTGTATAGGCAATTCAGTAGGGCATGTTTGTGTCTCCAGGAGGTCAGGGCTGTAGGGCATGTCTGTGCCCCCCAGGAGGTCAGGGTTGTAAGGCATGTGTGTACCCCAGGAGGTCAGGGCTGTAAGGCATGTGTGTCCCCCAAGAGGTCAGGGCTGTAGGGCATTGTGTGTGTCCCGAAGGAGGTCAAGGCTGTAGGGCATGTGTGTTCCCAGGAGGTCAGGGCTGTAGGGCATGTGTGTGTGTTCCCCAGGGGGACCCTATTATGTGTAGGAACTTAAAACTCTCCAGCAGTAGGTATAGAAGCATGTTAAAGCAGGAAGAAAATAAGAGGAAATTTTTGTTAAAGAAACATTTAGAATCAAAGAAAACAAAGTGAGGAACTAGCTCAAAAATCAAGGAAGAGCAGAGAAGCCTTCTAGCAACAAAAACAGAAGCATTTACTCTCCCTGAAAAACTAGCTGATGCAATTAAAACTAAGAATAAAACAAAACCAAATGAGTGAACATTACATGGGAAAGAAAACTTAATATTTTGTTTGTATATATCATAGAACAGCTTATTTTTCTTATTTTAGTACTGAATCATTTTGTATTGTACTCACTGATGGATGGATGTGGTGGAGTGAGTGTGTGGTGGGTAGTGGAGCGGAGGAGGAGGGTGGCTCCACCTCCTGCTCTGACTGGTGTTCCTCCGCTGCTGTTTGCTCCTCCTTGCTTGCAGGCTGTTGTGAAGATGCTGCTTCTGCCTACCGGCGACAAAAAAAGAATCCGGCGTTGACTGCTTAGTGCTGCTCTGCATTTTCTCCTTGTAGATCTCATTATAGCAACTAAGAGTTTCTTCCATGTTGTGTACAATCTTTGAGCTACGTTTTCTGTTTGGGTTGTCATCAATGAAGATTTGCATTGCTTGCTGGATCATGTTGAATGCTTCTGCCATCCTCTTGTTAGTTAGCGTTCGTTGTGGTTCTTCTTCGTCGTCATCGTCTTGAGCGGCACTGTGTTCTGTTAGCAGTTGCAGATCTTCATTAGTAAGCTTTTCTGTATGGGATGCCAGGACTTGCTCAATATCCTCGGACTCCAACTTATGAAAGCCTGCCTGTCTAGCCAAGCTGAGGATATCCCTATTCGCAGATGGGACTAAGTCCGTGAATCCTGTAAAACTGTTCACACGCTCGGGCCATAATTTATGCCACACACCATTCACGCAACTTTCTGAAACTTCTTCCCATGCCTTGCCCATGTTGTCGATTGCATGAAGAATGTTGAAGCCGTGCCATTATTCTCGGATCGTAGGTTTATTTTCTCCGTCAGTAGCCTTGAGCAGCTGGGCCATGGTACACTGTACATAATACGCCTTGAATGTGGCGATAACACCTTGGTCCATAGGCTGCATCAGTGCTGTCGTGCTGGGAGACAGGAATACAACTCAAACATTGTCATGTAAATCGTCGAAACTAGGAGGATGCACTGGAGCATTGTCAATTACAAGAATTTTTGAAGTCCAGGTTCTCCTTGGCACAATAATCCTTCGGTGCAGGGATGGCGTACACATTTAACCACTGGCTAAATATGGCGCTGGATATCCATGCCTTCTTATTTGCCTTGTAGATGACAGGAAGGTGATCCTTAGAGTAACCTTTCAGATCACGTGGGTTGGCAACGATAGAAATTAACATAGGCTTCAGCTTGAAGTCGCCAGCAGTGTCAAGCGGTCTTTTGCCGCTTTAAAACCTGGTGCTTTTTTTTCTTCCTTGGAGATATAGATTCTTTTGGGCATCCTCTTCCAAAAGAGATCAGTCTCATCCACATTGAAGACTTGCTTCGCTGAGTAGCCTCCTTCCTCGATAATGATTTTGAACTCCGGCAGGAATATCTCGGTAGCAATCATATCTGAACTAGCAGCTTCACCAGTCATCCTAATATTATGGAAGTTATAACGATGCTTAAAACATTGAAACCATCCTCGGCTGGCCGTAAAGGTCTCATCCTTTGATCTTTCACCCTCTACTGCCTTTAAGTCGTCAAACAAGGATTTTGCTTTATGCTGGATAACCATAAGGCTTACAGGGGCATTGCGTTGATTCTGGTCCTCCATCCACTTAGCCAGCATCTTTTCAATCACGGAACTTTGAGCACAACTTGGTCCTTGTTGCACTCAGAGAAGTGCCACTTCCAGCACTAGCCTTAATCTTGTCCGTGCTGGTCCAGATAGTACGCGCTGTTGTGGGGGGTTAGACCTAGCACAGCAGCAATGTCCACCGCACGATTGCCTTTCTCAAAACGATTTAAAACCTCCATTTTCGTAGCAAGGCTAATGGTCTTACGTTGCTTCTTCACAACACTAGCATCAGTAGCACTTGATGGGCGCTTGGAAGCCATTTCGAATGGTTAGAATACAGTATTAAGAGCAAAAAACTTAAACACATACGAACGCTGTGGAAGCCTAACAAAGACTGGCGACGCTGTGATGTTCCGAGAGTGAGAGCATGGCGTGCCAAGATGAGAGGGTGATGAACCGTACAAAGTAGTCCGTGACGACATTATACTGAATCGGCAGGACGTTATCCGAATCATGGGTATCTAAAGAGGACTTTCTGTACTAAACAATTTCAAGTTTAGTAACAACTGAAATTTGTAAGGGAATTACCAAGACTATATGCATGAAAAATATTCTTGAAATAAACATATGTTTGATTTTGGGTACTGTGTATTTTAACTATTAGGCGCTCACGAAATGAGCAGCAATGTGAGAAATTAAATTAAATATGGTCAAAACTTACCGGGTAGGATTTTTTCTTTTCAAGACCCAATCATTTGCTCAAATGTGGTAATTGTAGTAGAATATGAAATTTGAGGGTGATGTAGTATGCAGTTAACTTTTTTAATTTATATAATTATACAGGGGGTCCCCAACTTACTAATGCCTGCTGATACAAACTGGAAATTTACAGTACCCGTACTGTACTTGTATTTTATTTACCTGATGACTTATTTTTTTACTTTCATTAACTGTATTTTGTCATTATATTTCTTTTGTATTAAATTAAGTGATTTTAGATGTATATAAGGACTTAGGCTATGATATAGTGGGATTTTAAATATTGTTCTGTAAAAACATACGCTTTCCAACTTAAGAACGTCCTCAGGAACGGAACCCATTCGTAACCAGCTAAGAATTTTTTTGTGTTTTCAAAGATGTGACATAGAGAGAGTTATGTTGACTTTAGAATTAGTGCTATTAAATATATGGTTTGTATTAATGGCTAATGGAAAAAAAAATTATGTTCCTTGATATTTGAGAAGTTGGGGTGAGGGAGGGGGTCATACTAGTCTATTTAGCATTTACTGGTGTTATTTCTGTCTTCATTATTTTGGCCATTACCACTTTCTTAACCAGCAGGGTCGCTTCAGTGGATAGATCATCAGTGACAAAGCAGTTTCCCTTGATTCTAAACAAAGCCTTTCATGAGAAGTTAGATAATATAATCTGAAAACCTGCCAGCACACAAGTTTCCTACTTTACAACTTCGCAACATTCACATGTACAGTACAAGTATTCTTCTCCAGTGGGGATGACATATCCAAGGACCATCCAAAGTACTGCACATGAGTAAGCATTATCCAACTTTTCACTGAGGTATGTAAAACAACAAAGATATGTTATATGAAATTTTAAACTGTAGTTTAGTCCTTATCTACAATTTATACAGTACAGTATATGTACTGTTAGAAGCTGTAATCATTACCCCCTTCCCTAATAGCCACATCCACAGCCACGGGAGAAGTATCTGTCCGAGTGCCAGGCCTTCATTTGCTCTGGCTACTAGGGAAGGGGGTAGTACCCGGTAATTACTGTATTTAGTTAAGTTGTGCAAAGTTATAAGGAAGTATTTAAGTGCTGATATTACAGTACTACTGTAACTAATAAGTGTCTATAAGTACAGTATTCCTTGGTTAACATGATACTTTCCAGAAAAGTAAAATTTTAAGCAAAAATGCAGAAAATTAAATTATTAATCCCATAAGAAAACATGTACTGTACTCTAAAAGATGAGCATTGCATATTTGAAAGATATTAATGTACCTTATCTTTGCATAAAGTAAATAAAATTAAAATTATGTGAATAGGTATAGGTAGTTGACACCCAAAAATCCAAAGTACATAACTCAAGAATCCAGTTTCAAATTTAGAGTGTTTACCAAGAGTCAAGTATGGGTTTGTAAGTTTGGTCACTCCATGCACTGATGTGTTCTTGGTGTGGTGGTAGTGATTATTTTTTTTTTGTAAGTACGTTACAAGAGTATAGACATTAGCTGTGTTCATGGTTGGTGTCTCAATGTGGAGTGTGGCTTTAGAATGCTTTTGACAATTTTTAAGGAGTCGGCAGCTTTCTTCTGCTGATATAGTTATCCAACTCAATTAGAGTACTTCCACTTTTACCTCCTAAAAATAGGCTTTGGTTGTTTTTTAGTTATCAAAGTACTCTTGTCACTTCATGCTTGCTTTGCAAGGGGAGTCACTGGCAAATCATGAAAGAACAGGAAAGTTAAGAGAGTCAATACCATGTACTTGTGAGATGAATGGTGGTCCTTCGTATGTTTGTACACCCAAGAGAATGGTGAAGATGAAATATTTTTTATTTGCATTAGGTAAAAAGATATCAGACTGTTATAGGCATTTTAATCTGCCATCCATAACAAACCATAAACAGATCTATAACACGTGCAACCCCTCTAGAGTCTGTTCACTTGAAGCTTGCAACACAGGCCTAGGGTCAGTCTGTAGCAAGGCATCTGATCGGCTGGTAGACAGACACCCCAAGAATCACTACAGTACTTTGGTACTGTATTTAATATATCTAATTTATATTATGTTATCTTAAGAGATAATTATCCTTGTGTTATTTCTAATGATTACTGCACTTGGGGAAGCAAAAATTAGCATGTGAAATGCTCTGGCAACATACAGAAAATATCTTTATGAGAAAGAGCACAAAATTTTAGTGACATCCTCCACCACACTACGGACATCACACAGCGAGGCATTTACACAATTTGTTCATCATGTTCTCTCTGATATTTTTATTGCCAGTGCATTTTGAATGTTAATATTTGCTTCCCCAAGTGTGGAAATTATCTGCGGTCAACAGAGAAAGATTATCCCTTACAATATCATAATGTAAACACAATAGATTAATTTCTGCCAACCAATCAGCTGCCTTTTTACAAACAGACCATAGGCCTCAGTTGCAAGCTTCAAGTAAACAGACTATATTCAGTGATATGTACATCAATGAGAAATGGTTGTCATATTTGTCTAAAGATGGGTGGACTTCAGATATAGAAGTTATTTTATATGGGAGTCAACTTTCAGATACTTGTGCCAATAAAGGAGTTTGCATTCATGATTAAGAATTATCCTAGTTTTGTTATACTGTACTGTACTACGCAAACTTTGGTAATTTTGGCTATTTCCATCCTCAGAAATAAGTCATTCCAGCCATAATGATAAGTTCCACTTATGATGGGGGAATAGATTGCTATAAACACATAAGATTGACATATATTTAATAATCTGATATGAATTTGTTCAAATGATATTAAATCAATATTAATTATTGTATCAATGTTCACCACAGGGTCAGGACCTAAAACTAGCCAATTACCTTGCACACGTCAGACAGAAATCAAGTGCTAATGAAACTATCCTAGATCACATGTATGCTCCTACTCAACTGTATAACTTTTGTCCAAAAATATGTAATGTATAGAGTTACGTACAGTGATCCCTCGGTTAACGAATTACCTAACATAAGAATCTTCTTTTCGGTTAACAAAATTCTTACGAAATCATGTCAACATGTTTTCGCTTGCTCACCAGCTGGAATATTAGTCCACCAATACAGTAATCAGTTCTAGGGCTTATTTCATTCCCATTTGAGTAAATATCAAGAAGGTTGTACTATTCAATAATTTTCCAAGATTTATATTAAAATTTTTAGTCATTTTAACACTTATTTAACATAATTGGAGTACAGGAAACTAGTTTTTGGTGCGCCAATCAGCCACTTAACTTACCCACCAAAGCGTCAGTTTGTATCTCTGGTCAGTGGAGGTAACATCTTGCTTGTGGCTCTCTTGAACATAAACCATTTTTACAGTACAATTATTGGTCATTTTGAAATTTATTTTACATATTGACAATATATTGTGCAGTGCAGTGTTGATTTAAAGAAAATAATCTTGAATTACACCTAGTGAACTTAAAATTTTTTAGGTGAAATGACGGCATGAAGCATGGAGTGATTTCTCTTCCACCCCCACTTCCTTCTCTTCTCCCTTCTCCTCCACCCCCACTTCTAATTCCCATCATCATCATCATCATCATCATCAACCAGGAGCCTTCTACATACACACCTCAAAGTAAGAGTACTTTGCTGCATTTATTTTTACTTTGTATGTAATTTTCAGTGAGCTGGAACCAATTACCCAAAATCCCATTGAAACAATGGTTTCGGTTAACGAAATTTTTGTTTAAGGAACGACCTTCTAGAACAAATTGTGTTTGTTAACCTAGGGACCACTGTACATGTATTCATATGTTATCTGCAGGTTACTATTTTTGTCTTGGTAAGCAAAATTTTTTTACAAATATCATGTGACTTGTTTAGCAAATATACAAAATATACTTTTAAAGATAATGGGATAGTGTACATTCAATATACTGTATATAAAATTATGAAAAGTTAAGGGCAGGATGAATATAGGATTTATTATAAAATGCACAGTTTCCCATTTTCTAAATGGTGTCTAAATCATTCAAGTTTACAACATAGAGGAAAGCCTTCAACTGTACACCTTCAAGGCTCTACATTAAATGCCAATACAAGGCTCATTTCAAGTGATAACAAGCATGAGCATTCAAACCAAGTTGTTCACAGCAATATCTACACTATCAAGATTTTGAAGATGCCATGAAAGGCTTAAAGTAACCCAAGAGCTGCAACCTGGTTAGCTATACTGTATTTGATCAAACACAGAAATTACTTGGTACATGCCCTGGTCTCCTACTTAAAATGGCTGGAACACACAGGCCAAGTACTATGACCTAATCGACATTAGAGCATTATCATATTCATCCAGCATAAATGATGAGAGTTTAACTTTAGGCAATGCCAAAGCCTTATCATAAAACAAAAGCATTGATATATTTAAGAGTGACTTTTCACTTCCTTCCAGCCAAGCCTGGTCAGCTCCAAAGACAATAATTACAAAACAAATAATAATAAAAAAAAAATTAAATTAAACAAACATACCTAAAGACTGTGTATGGCATTGATCTAGTTTAAGCAAGCTAAATTGAGCAATCTCTGATTTATGCTGTTCTATATGACTTCTACGATTACTGGTATATGATGGAGCTTCCAAAATATCTACAACTACAGTATATAATTATATTCTCTCTATACAGAATCATATAACTTTCATAGTAAAATATGAGACTGAGATCACAATACAGTGAGTCTTTATCAATAAGGTGCATTTTACAATACAAGATAAAAATTAACCTTAATGATGAATATGACATGCATAGCTTTGCTAATCTCGCGTCACAAATATATGGATCACAGGTTTAATAAATCTGATTATATACATGACAAACACTTTTCATTCATCCAGATTGTCTTCCATATACTTAATTCACTTTTACTTAATACTGAACACATATCTTACTGGCTTAGTAATCTTAACATTCATAAGAATTTAACACAGAAGAAGAAAATATATATCAACTTCCAGGTACAGACCATCACATCAGAGGACACCTCTATACACATCAAATCTGAAATTTCCATTTGTTTATAAAGCTTGATAACTAAAGTTAGATATTAAGTGCCTGGCTTAAGCTGGCATCACATTAGAAAACATGGACAAGCATTTGGAACAGCAGCAAATACCCAAAACTCAAGTTGAACATCCACTTTTAAATTCCAAAGAGCAAAACTCCTGAGTAGTATTTTCAATCAGCTACAAATTTTGAGGGACAATGGGTTTTACAATACTGAAAACCTAAAACAATACAATACAATATTAGTAATTCAGAGATCCATATAAAAAATCACATATAATTGCTTCTTAGAACACACAAACCCTTTATATGCCTCAACTTGCTTTGCAGTGGTAATGTCATACTTCATCACTAAACATTAATCCCTAGCCTTTGGTTCATGTCATATGATATTTTCTAATTTTGTGGTACAATACTGTTTGAAATGTTACAAGGTCCTTGCTATATTATGTTGCCAAGTAGGCATTTATCTTTCACTTGCTCACATATGCAAGACTTCCCCCAATCACAAGTGTTGTAGGGGTCTCTTCTTTCGACAGATTTGTGATCAATTAATGGGGGCAATAATAACAATTGCAAATACAATAATAATAAAAACGTAATATAGCAAGTGTCCTGTCTCATACTGCCTACTGTCAACCTCACACACACACACACATGCAACTTTACATGCATTCTTGACTCTTCCAAGCCCCTGTGATGCTAACCTGTGGTAAGAACATGTAATTCTTTACTTTTTGCATCATGCATGACAAGTTTGTAGAATTATAATTGTTTTTAAAAATTTTCCAAATATACCCGTGTGGAGGGAGAGGGGTTATGCCAACTGTAGCCCATGCTTGGGGGTTAAAAAGGAAAAAAATAAATGAAAAGTTTTATTAAAGCTGTAATTGTGGTCAATTTGGATGATTGAAAAACTGATTTTAGTAATAGTTAACTTGCTCTTTTAGTCACAATTCTAATACATGGCAAAGTTGTCAATTTCACCATATTCTCAAAAGCAGTTTTGAAATTTTTTTGTCAACGTAAACATCACTGATTATTTCAGGAAGGCATCAGCTAAATGGTGAACACTAGTCTCACAAATTAAAGCCCCTGTCTAGGGAGCATCCATTTGGGCTAAGGACCTTTATCCCCTATACACTCCTCCCCGTCCAGCTGCAACTGTACTGTACATATACATCTTCATACAAAACATGGTCAAGGAACAACACTGGGTTCATACCTAAAAGGATTATAAATTTCGATGCCTTTCAGACATAAACAAAGATCACTACAGTATCTCACCTACATTCTAGAATGCCCTGTAAACCTAACTTCAGCTCTTTAACTATGAAAATATAGCCAAAAAATTGTGAAGGAAATTTGTCTACAATACATATACCATACAATATGGCAGCACCTTTTATGTTGTTTCATGGCCATTTAGGGTTGGGGAGTAAAATTATTTTTTCCTAACTCCCAAAATATCATGTTCATACTCACCTATGAATATCTACTCAACACTCTCATGATCCAGCTTTCTCTCCTTCATGTACAGTACTTTTATCTTTACTAATTTTTGCAAGGTACCCATCACAAGGAATTTATCTCCTCATTCACTTTAAAACTGATATTCTTCCACTACTTACTCGTTGCCATACACATTCTCTCATGTCCACACCACATCAGTAGTCCTTTGCTCTGTCCATTCCCTTCACCCTCATTCACTTATTGAAAACTGCATCCCAGTTTCTTTCCAACAAAGAGTCCTTAAACAAATCTCACCACTGATATCTTCCTTTTCATTATCCATCTTACAGTTCTATCAATTTGTTTACCTTTCAACTCTGCAATACTGTACTGTACTGACATTTTACCATTTATCATCCTTGCTGATAGTCACACTACAGTATTTATTTTCTTCATCAGTCCATGTTGCTCATAAGATGGTTACCTCATTTATTTTTGGCATTCATATTCAACCTTTTTCTCAAATCATTCCAAATTCTTCCACCATTACATAAAAATTATTTGCCTAATCATGGTAGTATCAACTAATTTTCTTTACCAAGCAGTATCTCATGGACTTCAAATCTGTCCTTTTTTCTATACTACTTAATGTACATTTTAAGGACTTCACCACTTTTACTGACAGGCTCTCTTACCACTGCACCATTATACGCATTGAAAATATGCATATTGCACTCGTCTTTTTTTCCCATTTTTTAATCCAGTCCCTTACTGTTTATAGTTTAGATGAAAGCAATGTCCTGGTAACTACAGTATCCTCCATCACAATTAGATATTAAATCTTGACAAACTTTCCTTATTATTTATAATACCCAGTAAGAAAGTTTTCCTTTTGTCAAAAAATGCTACACATACAATAATTCTTCTGGTGTTTCCTAATTACTGTATTACAAAGGAAAATCCCCATTCCACATCCATCCATGCAACCTCCTTGTTCAACTCACTACAATACTGTACTGTATATTAATCATCATCCTCTCTTAACTTTACCCTCCTGCAGACCTTTTAAATAAGTCTCTATATAGTAGTTCTATGGTAATAACATTGAAGTGCAACAAAAAAGCACTTGTACATGCCCTTCCTCCAAATCTCTGATTACTCTCTTCATCTTTTCATTTTTAAATCTTTTTGAATCTTTCTTTTCCCTACAGCTCCATTACCTATCTTCTTTCCATCCATGGTAATCATAAGTATATTTTAACTATATACTCATAATTTAGAAGATTTTTTTTTGTACAGTAATTACATCAAGGGTTGTACAGTAATATATAATCACATTTTTGGCTGACCTATGAGTTGCCCTTACTAGAACCTCCCCTAACAGAGCCTGCCTTTCCAGAAAACTATCTTCTAGAAGCAAAGAACACATGTAAACTGCTGCCAAGTAGCTACTTACGAACCAAGCTTCAATACTGAATCAGTGATTGTAGCAAGCCATAAAGTATACTGGAACTAACCCTGAAACTGGTTCACACTCGTCTTCAACACAACAGCCAAATAAATTTCATACTTCAGAAGTACAGTATGTATTTTACTGCTCATCAGGAAACTAGACCTTGTTTCTTCCCATCGGCCATAAAATGGGATTTCATACTTAAATTCTTGATTCAATACATAAACTGTGAAATTCCAAGTTGGTTTGGGGGTGACGAAGATCATAATATTTATAGCTATAAAGTTTGAGATTCGTGGGGAAGTTGTTCCTCTGCAGCAATTTCACAATGCAAAGGGACTGTGCACCTGCCATTTGAATAATGATAACCCCTTGGACAAGATATGTTTTGCCAGAGGGTGTTCTAGTTGGGCAATTTTGTAAGTAACTTGTTGAATAATCCAAATGTGTGGGAAAAAAAATGTGTATATATATATATATATATATATATATATATATATATATATATATATATATATATATATATATATATATATATATATATATATATATATATATATATATATATATATATATATATATATATATATATATATATATATATAAACTGTGTAAATAGAAATCATCTGTTTGTTACCTTAATTTAAAAAATAGTACTAAAGCCTCTTCAATCACCATGCATTAACAATAAAGTATAACAACTATTAGTTCAACATCTGGGATATACTGTACTTTTTGATTTTTAAACAGCTAAAGATAAAAGAATCACAATATAAAAAGGTCTGGGTTGATTCTGGCAGTTCCTATTACATAGACCAGTGTAATACAGTACCACCTTAAGTTAAGAGAACGACTACTGTACAGTACCAATATAAAAAGAGCTGTTTCCCATACTTAAAGCAAGGTGGTGCATGCACAATTTTCCAGATTCTTTTATAATTATGCATGTTCATACCTTACAATACAGACCAAACAACTTATGTTATATGCTGTATTGTACACAGAGAAGTCACAACCACCCTGAGCCTTGTACTAACTAATCTTTAGCCTATAAGGTTGCAAGCTGACTTAGCTGACCTGTTAAAATTATAAATTTTACAACAGGCAATGTGGAAAAAAACCCACATACATTGTAAGTTAATAAAAAAAAATACATGCATTTTGTAAGAGTATACAGTATATGAATACCCTCAAAGACAGACTCCTTCAGTGTTCTTTATATAACTTTTCAATATTAAATATACATAAGAATGAGGAAGAAGTTCAACATACTACGTTCGTAGTGCACTGACTTCCAAACCTGTGCTTCATCCTGCAACCGGGCAGGTCTTGTCAAGTATTCATGGACCAATCAACATGTCTTATCAAGTTATTATAACTGTTGCTCCTCACTACCACACACACTCACTGGGAAACAAGATATACAGTATATCACCTTTGACAATTATGAAAACTTAACAATGAAACATATTCTCTATTTGGTTCTGTATGAAAGCTCCCATTTCTTTTTGTTATATAACAATAAATTTATTTTTCATGACAAAACAGCTTATATTATCATAGAATATGATACATTATTAATATAAAATAAATAAAACTCTCTGAGTGACAGTCTTCAGTCCCCCAAAATGTGATGGATATGATGAAATTTTAAATCAAAACTGAATTTAATGAATTATATATCCTATACAGGTATGGCACACTGTTAATTCCAAATAAAAAATGTAGGAAAAACTAATTTGATTTTTTTTTTACATTTACAGTACTGTAGTTAATGGTAAATGTATTTAGCGATCAATATTGCAACTTGTTATGAAACTAATGTAATAATCAGTAATTAAAAAAATAGATTGCCTTCATAAACAAATTAATATTGTGACTGGGGTAATTTTAGACCTTGAACAATATCTGAGAATCTTCAAAATATTTCACACACACACACTGACCGATTGATTGGGTAAAATATCTGGCGTCACAGCCTGTGGCCATTTGACGCCAATCACACACACTGGCTGTCTAATTTTGTGTTCATGACTATGACACATTCAGCTGCTATTTGGCAACCTTACAGTGGTTCTTTGCCTTTACCAGTTTATTTAACATAGCTGTCAGTTGCCTACTAACTGTTTACACTGCTCCTACCCACTAGACAGAAATGTACTATACAACAACACACTGCTGATCATTTATATGGGGAAATAAAATTTAAAACTCAGTAATATCACTGATGAAGGCATGTGTCTAAGACTGTCAACCTGCAGCCGGTTATAAGAAATATTTAGCAGCGATTACATTATTTAATACACATTCATAGTCAGATCTAGGCAAGTCAGCATGACAAATACTGAAAAAAGTTGATCCTAGTCATATCCCCAGCTGATTCAGTAAATATTCCAAACACCCTAACCGAATACTTTTTAATTTCAAATTCATTTAACATATCCAATCATGAAACAACTTAATAATGAGATTAATTTTCTTTTTTAAATTAAATATGGCTCTTTTTAATAACAAAATTAATAGCTTGGGAATGTGTTAGAATCACCAGACTCAGTTTAAAGCTACACTTCATAATAGTCAAATCTGTATGTTCAGTCCAAGAACATGCTGAGTGAAAAATTAGTTACCATAATGAATAGAAGAGAATAATATGGGTATTTATATGATAACCATAAATGAATACACTGAGTGGTACTTCAGTGAACACGGGAAACATTCTTATTAGGTATGTTCAGAACCACTGTTCAATACAGTATCTTTTTAGGAAGATTTTTGCTTTTACTGAATTGTTAAAACCTTTAAAAAATAAAAATTAAACAATTGTGGTACAGTAAGCTTCGCTTTATAGAGTTGCTATAGCCAAGAGAACATATGTGTCACCAAATGAAAAGTACCATAAGAACTTTGAAATTTTAATGTGTTCTTTTATTTAAAATACTGTACACTACAGTACCAGGATAGTGACTCAATCTGCCACAATGTATTTATCATATACAAAAAAAAAAAAAACTAATGAAGTCAAACCATATCATTCCATATTTTTGTTTGTATACCTGGCATAAACATGCAATAAAATTAATTTAAAATGATAAAATCCATAAAAGAATTTTTACTGAAAGAAAAACACAAATGCCATTGAAAAGAAACCACTCTGGTGAGATACTAGTATCTGGGTCAGTAATGTCCCTCTTCTAGGTAGCCTTTTATTCGTGTTGGAAGAGGCAAGGCTTGAATGTGGTCCACACGGGTGTATTGTCTAATCACAAACCGGCATAGGTATTGTAGAGATCGCACCTGTAAGATTAATTAACATTGGTAAACATCACTCAATAATAGAACTAACTATCAGCAACAAAAAAGGATATTAAAAGGCATATTGTATTGGGTGATCTAAATACACTTACGGAATACTGATAATGATATATGTACGATAGGTAATACTTTGCATGAACACACCTGTTTCCTACAAAGGAGGAAATCTGTTTATATATACAGTATATAATCTGGATATGTGTACACAATTTGTGAGATGTGATTCACACAAGATCTACTAACCTGAGTGAACCTGGAAACAGGTTTGGTAAGTCGCACTGGAAAAGATGGTGATCCTGGTACACGAGCTCGGGAATAACAAAAGACGCCCGACTCAGAATGACTCATACAGTGATCTATGAGTCCCACTAAACTTGTGTAGCCCTCATGCTCAGGATGTGGGTAAAAGCTGAACCAACCTGAAATTTTATTTTTCATCCTTACACTATTCTTTAATGCCAGATTTTTTCACTGTACAGTATAAAAACAGTAAATACATAAACAATTTAAATCTAATGTGAAATGATATAAATGAATGTATTGTATCAATATACACCAACACAGAATACAGTACAGTGGTCCCTCGGTTAACGAACGGTTCGATTAACGAACTTTCGGTTTACGAATTACCACCCATAAGGATCTTCAATTTGGTTAACGAACAAAACTTCGATTAACGAAATCCTTACGACAAACACGTTTTGTTGTGAGCATCAGCTGATGAGCTGATGGGCTAGTCTGCCAATTCAGTAATCTGTTCTATGTTTACATTCGTTTCCAGTGGAGTAAGTATCAAGAAAGTTGTGCTCTTTAATATTTTTGCATTTTTTATATTAAAATTATTAGTCATTTTAAAATTTAGTTAACATACACCTGTATTGATAATATATGCAGTAGTGGGAACTAGTTTTTTGTGCGCCCATCAGCCGCTTGACTCACCCACCAGGCGTCAGTTTGGCTTTGTTTACAGTGGAGTGAACATCGATACTGTTGGTGTCTTGAATATTTTTGCATTTTTACATTAAAATTATTGGTTATTCTGAAATTTAGTTAACATATTGATAATATATAGCACAGTGCAGTATTGATTTAAATAAATTAATCTTGAATTACACCGAGTGAACTTAAAATTTTATTGGTGAAATTCCTGCATCAAGCATGGGTCCCTGAAAGTTGATTTCTCCTCCATCCCCACTTCCTTCTCTTCTCCCTTCTCCTCCACCCCCACTTCTAATTCCCATCATCATCATCAACCAGGAACCTTCTACATACACACCTCAAAGTAAGTGTACTTTAATGCATTTTTTTTTTTTTTACTTTGTATGTACTTTTCTGTGAGCTGGAACCAATTACCCAATATCCCATTGAAACAATGGATTCGGTTAACGAAACTTTTGGTTAACGAACGACTGTGTGGAACGAATTGTGTTCGTTCACCGAGGGACCACTGTAGTTGCAAATCACCAATTCCTCTTCCATACAAATACTGTACTGTACTATCTTGTACAGTAAACCAAAATTACAATTTTCAGCCCAAAAAGCTATACTGTACTGTAATACAGTATACTGTATACATATTGTACTGGGTACTGTATACACTGTACCAAAATGCATGAAAACAGTACAGTAATAGCATTTAAGAGGGTAAAACCCACAGTACAGTATTCTACAGAACCATTTAAGACTAAATTTTCCAATATTTTTCTCACCCTCCCCCCATTCAGTGCTTGCTAGTCTTTCAGTCTTCTTGTAACCTTTTAATTTTCTGGATCTACTCTTGATCTATATAACCAATTTATCTAAGAACTACTGTACCTGCTATTTATCACTATACATTATTCGTAAATAAGACACATGCTGCCAAAAACCTGTACCAAGATAAGACATGCTGCCAAAAACCTGTATTCACTGGTTGGTATTCACTGTACTGTATTGTATATGCGTTATACATGTATTGCATAGGGTTCATAATTACAATAACTATATACAGAACATATAACAAGAAAAATTTATATGTCTGCCACAGTACATGTACAGCATATTCATCTGGAAACACAATATTAGTACCTGCAGTTTGTATTAAAAGTTCTAATTGGCTGGGATTCCAAACAAAATGAAAATAATCCAAACATATTCATGAATAAATATGGTTTGCCAAACATTCCTTTTGACTTTATGCAATTGGGTGAAGTGAAAAAAAAAATCTAAATTCCTGGGTGTGGGATACATGTGAACTGTATTGGGAAGAGAAACATTGTGTTAAAAGTTTATCATTTTATGATTATAATAAAAACATGCACACTGAGCTCAAAGTTTCAGAATATGATGAAAAATCTGGAATTATAACATACCGAGTGCTGTACAGTATACATAAAAAGTACGGGATTCAGGGAAGTGTCCGAGCGTGGATCAGAGACTTTCTGCATGACCGCAAACAGTGTGTGGTGATAAAATGGCACAAAATTGTCATGTGTACCTGTGACAAGCAGGGTACCACAGGGCAGAGTATTGAGTCCGTTGTTGTTTGTTTGCTTCATAAATGATATGTTTATGGACAATGCCAAGTTATTTAGGGAAATTAAGAACCAATCAGACTGTGAAGAGCTACAGAAAGATCTTTATGAGCTTCGAGAATGGTTGAAGAAATGGCTGCTAAGATTCAATGTCATGAAGTGCAAAAGGATGCACCTGGGTTGCACCAACAGTAAGGAGGCATATCACATGTCTCAACAGGATGAAGAAACTGCAGTAATTGACTCCGAGTGTGAAAAGGACCTGGGTGTGTATGACGACAATGAAGTTAAGTTGTTGGGCCATTGTGAGAAGGTGAATCAGGCAACAAAACTAGTAGGTCTTATAAGAAGGTCGTTTAGATATCTGGATGGTCCGTTGCTCTTCAAAAGTGAGGTGCTTCCCTGTCTGGAGTACTGACATCCTGTCTGGTCCCTGAGGTATGCTAGAGATTGTCAATTGATTGAAAATGTCCAAAGGAGGGCCACCAGACTGGTGCCTGCTCTACTGAACCTCAGTTACCCAGAGAGATTAGAACGCCTGCAACTACCTAGCTTATACTACAGATGGGCGAGTGGCGACCTAATCGAAATGTATAAACATCTCAGGGGACATTACTCGGTTGAATGTACAATTACATACTTGGAGCTGGCAGACGAGCCCCACAAGTGGTCACAGCTCAATGTTGAAGAAGCCACAAGTCCAGAAAACTGTGAGGGCAAACTTTTTTGGAGTGAGAATTTTGAACTCTTGGAACAATCTGCCAGAGAGTGTTGTGACGGCACCGAGTGTGAGCTTAATCAAGGCCAGACTTGACCAACACTGGAGCAGGTTCCGATATATTGAGGAGTCAGTGCTTACCCAGCACCTGCCAACAGTGCATAACAGAAACGTGACTGACTGCCCAAGGGGCTAATGAGACGATCAGTGGCAAAGAGGATAAAAGTAAAAGTACATACATTGGGTGAATTTCAATGTACTGTACTGTATCGGTGTGGAAAAGTTGCATTTTTAGACAAGGACTGTTGTGTTAAGATGTGCATATTAAGCTCAATGTCAGAAAATTACACCCCTCCCCCCAAAAAATATAAATAATAATAATAAAAATAAAATTTCAAAATACAGTACAGGACCATACTGTACCAGCTGATGTGATAAATGATCAAATTTCAAATGCCAAAAGACATTTTAAATTGCATGTTATAGACTTTACAATTGGTGAAGGCACTGCTTCCAAAGTTTACTTTAGATACATCGTCACAAACGTTCAGTGTTAATATTTTCCATCAGATATTTTTTTCTTAATTTTTTACTGAGTTGAGTTTTATATAAAATACTGTATAGTGGTAAGAAAATTTATATTATATTTTAATTCTGTATTTCCTCTGATTCATAGCCCTCCCTACTACAGTAATAGGTTTAAATTAGAATTCTTGGGCATTTAGGATTCATATCCTTTACGTGTGCCAATTGTTTTTAAATACAGAAAGTAACAAGAACATTCAGGAAATTTTCAAAATAAAAATTCTATTAATAAGCACAGGCCCTTTTACAATAACAACTATTCTCATTATTCACATTCACCTTTAAGATTAGTATCATATGATCCCAATTTCACAAGACCTAAATGGAAATAAGTAAATCAAGGTTATCTGAATAAACAATACAGGAGGTAAACTGCTGGAATCACCAACCATTACTGTGCTCAATCCGTGTGTGGAGGGTCTTGTTGAAGGATCGGAAGCTGAGACTCAACAGGTACTTGTCGTCTGAGGAGTCACGCACGAGGAATGCTCCGTCAGGTTGATCTACTAATTTCTCCTCTGCCTCTGCTCTGGTGATTGGCCCCCAGTACCACCCATACTTTGCTAACCTGAACAGTTCCTCTGCTAAACTTCTTTTACTGGCATCATAATTAATGTCCTGTAGCTCCCACAGTTCACCGTACATTCTACTGGGCTGTGGTGAAGATGTCTCTGATATGGCACTATGTTCTAGACTGTTGGGTATTTGTCTGGGGTCAGTTGTTGAGGCAAAGGCCCCCACTTTACCACTTACATTTTCCACCAGCACTTGTGGCAAGACAGCACTTTTGTCTTGCTTGACACTCACTCTCGGCAACAATGTCTCCGTTTTCGCGGAATTGTTTTCTGATATGTAGTTAGTTTTACTATACAACGACACTGCAGCAATTTGAGTTTGTGGGCTTGTGACTGGCTCAATGACTTTATTTCCTGGTACTCTAACACATTCTCCATGGCTCGTTTTTGTTAACATCTCACTTTCTGAATCCGTCAACACATGGGAGGAAGAGTTTTGTCGTGTTATTGGTGTGTGCATGGGACGGATTGCACGTTTGTTATGTTTTCCTTTGTGCGACTGTCCCCCGCTGGCATTTAACCCATCACTTGAAGACTCTTCACTAATTGACTGTGAGAAGGAGTCTCCAAAACTATTTGACAACCCCTCAAAACTTTTACTCTTTTTAGGGGTGTTAGAAGAGTTTGAGTTTTGAAAAGTGTCCAGCTTACCACTGATTTTCTTTTTCAACGTTTGAAGAATGCCACTTTTAGTTTTCTTTTTTGCGGTCTTGTCTTGAGTATTGGAGGAGGGGTCGTGTGTTGGAGATGAGGCTGATGATGTTGTGGTGGTATTGGAGGGGGCGGGGGACCCAACCAATACTTCACCATTAGTACTACTCGCCCTCCTCCCCGAGCTGCTGCCATGGCGCGGCGACCGGCTTAATAGCTGAGACAAACTCACCTTCTTCATCATCTTTCTTCGAGACAGCCTCTGGGCGTCAGCTTACCGCAAGACACAGCCATTGGACGCAATTACAGCAAGGTAATTAAGCCCTATCTCATCTGATGTTTCTGCTTCCAGCCATCTTGTTCCTATCACAGGCAGGGTTGCCAGGTTTGGCCTTAAAAAGCCAATTTGGCCTTTTCGAGGTGAGATTGGCCTTCGATTATTTTTCCTTGAGGCCAACCACATTTTGACCCTTTTTTGTGTGTTTTTACAATACCCGCTGTATTTTGTAATATAATATAACTTCAAACTATATACTTTCATCGAAACGTCGTTTGTCAGATTAGCAAAGTAATTAAATTTATCTGAACAAGCAAAAGCAAATATTAAACAGAAATGCTATGATTTCCTTCTTGAGGAAAAAAATCAGTTAGATAAGAGGCTAAGTTAAGACACTGACATTGTTGAAAATCTAAAATATTTTCAGCCAAAGGAGTGTCTGAGTCAGATGCGTATGTCCTTTACTAGTATTGCAGCAACATTTGCTCACATCACTGATGATTCTACGAAAGCAAGTAGGAACATACCTTTGCTGCAAACGCATTATTACTTTTATACTTTTATCCTCTTCACCACTGATCGGCTCGTTAGCCGCTTGGGCGATCGGTCACGTTGGAGTGGATTCCTCCCCTACAAACGCTGTTTGTCGCTGAGTAGCCGACCCCGCGAATTCCCCAGTGTATGCCTCGTGGTCTAGGTCAACCAGCGCTGCCTTACATGACGGAGGTCAACTATTAAGCCACGCCTACCTCCGCTATATAAGATCTCACCTCGTGGTGACCCTACCTCTTTCTATCTACAGCCAGTCTTCAAGTAACACCTCCTCCTTCACTCCTGCCTGACGGCCCTCGCTCCAGCCGGCGACCATGGCGACCCACACCTCGAGGTGACCACTCTTTCTACCTACAGCCACCAGCAAGCAACACCTCCTCCTCCTCCTCTCCTGCCTGGCGGCCCTCGCTCCCGCCGGCGAGCATGGCGACCCACAAGCTGGTCCTCCTCTGAGCACCCTCACCAACCAGCTCTCTCTACTCAACGCTTGTAACCATGCTGCCTTCCCAGCACCAAGCTGCATGGTACATCCAATACAACATGTATACAGAGAGCACATTGTGAGTTTTTTCTCCATCCCATCCTGAGTGTGATACAAATAACCTGTACCCCACAACGTCTCTGTTACGCACTGTTGACAAGTACTGGGCATGCACCAGCTCCTGAAAGTATTTGAACTTACTCCAGTGTTGGCCAAGTCTGGTCTTGAAAGAGCTCACAGTCGGTGCCGTTACAACACTTTCTGGTAGATTGTTCCAAGAGTTCACAGCTCTCACGCCGAAAAAGTTTGCCCTCACAGTTTTCTGAACTTACAGCTTCTTCAATCTTGAGCTTTGACCTCTTGTGGGGCGAGCGTCCGCCAGCTCCAAGTAAGGACACTCGACTGAGCAGTGCCCCTTGAGATGTTTATACACCTCAATTAGGTCACCCCTTGCCCGTCTGTTGGTGTAAGATCTAATAATTTATTTACCTGATTTACCTTCTTCTCGCAATGGCCCGAGAACTTCAGCTCATTGCCAACATACACACCTAGGTCCTTCTCACATTCAGTCTCAGATCAGTTTCTTCGTCCCGTTGGGACATATGATATGCCTCCTTACCGTTGGTACGCCCCAGGTGCATCCTCTTACACTTCGTGACATTGAATCTCAACAGCCATTTCTTCGACCATTCTTGGAGCTCACAGAGATCCTTCTGCAGCTCTTCACAGTCCGCTTGGTTCTTGATTTCCCGTAATAACTTGTATGACAAACTTCTCTTGGTAAACTGGAAACAAGAGTTTACTGGTGATGAGTACCACGTAATTCAGTTAAGTTTTGGGTCACTGCAGAAATAGGAAAATATTGCAGAAGTCAAATGTTTTTCTGAACTTGCGCAAATGGTTTAGAATGCTCATGCATTGCCATTAAGTAATGCCTTTGTCGAAAGAATTCTTTTCGCAAGTAACAAATATTAATACAAAAGTAAGAAACAGGCTCTACGTAGAAACCATGGAAGCTGTGTTACAAATTAGGAGTCATCTTGCCGGTGAGAAAAAATGCTGCAGTAAATATTTTAAAGTAACTGATAAGAATCAACAGCTCAATGTACAAGAGCAGAGCTGAACGTACTGAAGGACCGTCTATAGAATCATCAATAGTGACAGCAACTGCTGGATTTTCCCCTAATCTAAGTGAGCAAGAATGTGAAGATAATGAGGAAATGACAAAAGTAATTAGGTATGGGCATTTCGATTCGAGTAGTCGGTTAACTCTGTCCTGGAATTTGATTACTTTTCACTTTGTTTATGAACCTAATGACTTTATTTTTTCCATTTACAGAGCAATCATAAGTTGGAAACCCATTTTCCTGTGCAGTTTTTATCGTTTAAAGGATCCCCTTATTACCAACAGGAGCACATACAAGTATTCTATTATGACAGCAAGTTATTGAACTTATTATAGCTTTGGTAATCCTATTATATCTTAAACAAATAGTCGAAGCAGGATGTATTGTTTTCCAACATAAATAATTATAGGCCACTGATTACTCACAAAAAATGAATATATTTCATCATTGTTCAACCAAATAATTATCTTGTGAGCTCGAATTTCCTCGAAACCAAAGAACTACAGCTCATAAAAACTATCTATCAGCTGTTACTGTGGCCTTCACCTATACCATTTACTTCATGATTTAAAAATTGTATGAAGTATTCAGCAGCTCACTGCTGTTTTGATAACATGAGACTACTAATCAGAATATATATAAAAATGTAAGTCTGTGATGCACACAACATGCGAAACAAGCAAATTATGGCACAAAAAGGTCGGATTTAAAAGGTAATCAATTACAATCTACCTGAACTTGCCTAGCTTATACTACAGACGGGCAAGGGGGGACCTAGGTGAGGTGTATAAGCATCTCAGGGGGCACTACTCAGTCGAGTGTCCTTACTTGGAGCTGGCGGACGCTCACCCCACAAGGGGTCACAGCTCAAGATTGAAGAAGCCGCAAGTCCAGAAAACTGTGAGGGCAAACCTTTTCAGAGCGAGGGTTGTAAACTCTTGGAACAATCTACCAGAGAGTGTGGTGACGGCACCGAGTGTGAGCTCTTTCAAGACAAGACTTGACCAACACTGGAGCGGGTTCAGGTACATTCAGGAGCCGGTGCATGCCCAGTGCTTGCCAACAGTGCTTAACAGAGACGTGGCCGATCGCCCAAGCGGCTAACGAGCCGATCTTTTGGTGAAGAGGATAAAAGAAAAGGAAAAGTAATCAGAGACGTGACCGATCACCCAAGCGGCTAACGAGCCGATCAGTGGTGAAGAGGATAAAAGTAAGTATTTGGTTTACTCGGTTCTGAAGAGTAATTAGTATCGTCCTATCTTCAAGAAGGGCGATCGTCAATCCACGAATAACTATAGACCGATGAGCCTAACCATCATAGTATGTAAAATATTTGAGAGCATTATAAGAGATGCCATGATGGAACATCTACTACGAAACAACCTTGTAAAGGAGCGGGTTCAGGTACATTGAGGAACCGGTGCATGCCCAGTACTTGCCAACAGTGCGTAACAGAGGCATGACCGATCGCCTAAGCGGCTAACGAGCCGATCAGTGGTGAAGAGGATAAAAGTAAAAGAAGTACTCCTTCGGACCAAAATTCGCCGCAAACAGAGAAGCTCGGGAAGCGGCCATCCCCCTGGACTCCCCGCCCACCTGGTAGGATGTCCTCCGTAAACTTCCTGACCTCTCGTACGTCTATGGGAAAGGGACGTGATTGCTGCCCGTATCATCATTGGGTTTGACTTTGCTTGGGAGATTGGTATCCCCGCATCCCCTGAGCAACGCTCTTGTGCATTATGCAGAACACCCGACAGCAGCACCCTTATCCACTACCTCCTAAGATGTCTCCCCACACAACGCTTGTGACGCCTGCTGGACCACCACTCCACGACCCCCTGACGGAGACACGATGATCCTCCCCATACTGGCCAGATATTATGTAAATAATATTGATAATATGTTTAAGGAATATCCTTCATTCCTTAGGCTTTAGTGAGCTCCCTTATAATATTTATACTGTATATACTTGTGACACTTGCCAGATGCTTCTGGTGTTATTGTACAGGGGTACCTAGTGACTGCCTGCTGTCGTCGTGATCGGCCGAGATGTCGCTTCTGCTCACGTAACCACAACTCCGCCGCCTGTGCCCAGAAAATCAAAGACCACCTTAATAGTGGTGGGGTGGGCTATGTAATTAATCCCAGATGTTGTAACTGTGGCGGCCGGCACAATGCTGACTCACGGCAATGCCCCAATCGCCCGTCTGTCCCAGGGGAAAAGCCTCCCCGAAGGCCAAGTCTTCTACAACGCCCCCCCCCCAGTCTTCCGGACCACACCCCCCCTGTATGCCCTGTGTCTCCAGCAATGCCTTCTTCAACAACACCTGCCTCTGCCTGGCCTCATCTGGCTACAACACAGCAGTCCCGGCCGTCTCCTAACTCAACTACTACTGGGCCTCCTCCTCGTCTCTACTCTGAGGCTGTCAGGCCTTGCGCTCCCACCGGTGCCCCCCCACAACCCCCCGCCAGTGACATGACACAGATCATATCCCTCTTCCAAGAATTTACCAACCGTATTGAAAAACTCTTCGCTACACTCTGTACCACCATCTCCCACCTACTCCTGCCTTCTGTTGCCACCCAGTCACTCCTCTCTGCTGGTTTGACACAAGCTGTTGGTCCCCCCGTGAGCCCCCCCTGCTCACGGCCTACTCCACCGCCGGCGGCCTTCACTACTGGTGTAGTGCCTACCGGGTCTGCCCTGGTGTGTCCTGCTGCCCCCGAGCGAAGTCCTGCCCCATCCTCACAACACTTGGTGCCTCAACCTGTCCACCACCCACCGCAAGCCGCGCCCGTGTCTGAGCTGTCTCCACCAGGGCTACCTGGACCTGAGGACACCACCCCCGGCTACCTGTACCCCACCGACATGTCGACGAACACACCTTCACAATCACACTAAAAGGTGTGTCCCTCAATGTTGTCAATGCCTATGTGCCTCCCTCCACCCCTACTGTACCTGCCCCACCACACCATATCACCTCCACCCCCACTGTACTTCGCCACGCCTAGTACATTGGCAACCCTGAGCCTGGCCGCACTGTTTGTAAACTTTGTGGTCAACAGACTCTCACACCCTCTTTCACCACATCCTCATCTGCCCTATGACCTCCCCCTACAAGGGTGGCACCTCTTCCCTCCCTGACCAGATATCCCTCCTCCTAGTGACAGGCCTGGCACTTGACATTATTAGTGACCTGCCACATTTTGCCATAAACAGATAAATTGTACCGGGAATTTTCCCCCCACACACTCATCATTGTCACTTTATGTAACTTGCTGACAAAACCCATGACCCTTCAGGCCTTTTACGCCCTTAATGCATGAGTCATAAAGGCAAGCATGAACTCCGCATGCTTCCCAGTTGGGCGCTGTAAACGCTTCTGCGCTTCACCTTGCACAGGATGTAAGGGGGTGCCCAATAAACTAGCCCCCTCCGGGGCAATCTGTAATCTGTGACAGCAGTACTCGGTTCTATCAAAGTGCTCTTTCGGTTTGCCCATCCCTAGAAATAACGCAGGTGGACTTCTAAAGTTTTGAATTGCTCTTACTTACCAGAGATATCTTCAAACTGGATAACAATTGGTGAGTATTGATAATTATAATGTATAAGCTTAATTGCTTTCGGTATATGCAGTTGGTACAATTTTATCTGCACCCTTTCTGTGTGATATACAGTACAGTAGTATGACAAATTAAGGAACGTTTTGATAGAGCTCTCGTAGCGATTGGTTTTCCTGCTCTTTTTCATTGTTAGTCTTGTATAATAATATACGATTATTTATTGTATACCGTATTTAGGCTTAATAATTAATATGATCACGGCTAATAACACAGCGTTTGATAAATGGGGGTTTGGCCTTGTGTTTGACCTTTTTAGAAAATTGTTTGGCCTATTCTAGAAAAGCAAACCTGGCAACCCTGAACACAAGGCTGCCAACACTTCCTACCGACATTCCTCCCCGGGTATACACTTTAGCAAAAATTGTTCACGTCCTATCTTATTATTGAATCATTTTGCGAAACTAGTATTACAAATTAATGATAATTTTAATCTTATGCGAGTGATTTTTATGTAAGACAGACGGCAGCTCGGTCAGGTCACTACCGAATCCCTAAATCGTAAAACCTTAACGAAGATAACCATTATATTTTCATCAGGTAATGGAATCTGACGATTTTTTTACTCCATGATATTTTTATTAGATAGCACTACCAGTTTATTTATATACATAGAAATGTTACAATTATTCGCTTGGAAAGAATACAGTATGGGTTGGTACACCTGGTGGCGAGCGGCGATGAATACAATAACCAAGACTCATCTTTTCCGCCGACTATTACATGTTTCCAGGACCATTGGTAAGATTTGTCATCATTTTGTATTATACTAATTAAGTAGTTTAGACACAGTTCTCTCATAGTGTTGGATGTATTTTTTACTATGGACTGAGCCACTGTGTTATGTATATAGGTGTAAGGTCATGGGAGGGCCCACACCCTCACCCCTAAGAAAAGTTATAGAAGAACAATACTGGAATTTTATCTGTGCAATAAATAGGGTAAAATTATTGTTTCGGTCTTCCACTTATTTGGAAATTTAAATTATGTGTTACCGATGGTTTTTGGTGTGTTTTGAACGATTTTGAGGTAAAATTGCAGTTTACGCCAATATGCTCTAGTAGTAAAGAAATTAGTTTTCCTGTGTATTTTGGTGTGATTTAATCTGATTTTACCTTTATTTCTGGGGGAAAGTACCAAATTTTACAGTTCCCCCCCCCCCCCACCAGACAAAAAAAAATGGAACAACTTTAAAATTCATTTCTGACATTATTCTTTCACCCCTGGTTGAAATGGGGTTAGAAATACTCCAAATAAGGAGATCTAAAGGTTGGGGATGGTTAAAACAGTCGACTGTGTATTGGCCAAACCAGCAGTAATACCGATTCTGACCTTTCTATTGCAAATCACTACTTTTGGAGCTCCCTCCATTTATTGAACGATAATGGGGGACCCCCAGTGGGAACCAGGGGTTTTGGGTAGGGGGGAAATCACAAAAAGTTGTAATTTGCGATAGAGATGAAGGTGAGGAGCGTTCAAAGTACATAAAAACCCTTTGGAAAAAAATAACCTAACCTAACTTATACAGAAGCTCTCGGACGGTGGTAATGTAAAATTTTAAAATTCGCTGGATGACCAAAACGATAAAAATACCACCAAATGTTCAGACAATTCGGCATAATTTCACTTTTTGCCGATAAACGAAGCTCGGGAATTTTATAGTTGTAATCCGTAGTTTTGACAATTCTAAGACACTTTTCTGCAATGGCATTTCTGGTGCTAATTGTTTAAGCGAGATATTTAGCATTTATAATGTATGCTCAAGGTGGCGGTACACACCCAGAACATCGAACGATTGAGGAGTCCCCTCGATAGGTAGGTTTGGTTGGTTAGGTTAGGTTAGATTCAAAACTATTTTTCTGATGGTTTTCGATATGTTTTGAACTCTCGTTACCTTGATTTTTATAGCAAATCTCAAAGATTCTGAGATGGGAGGGTGGGGGCTTACCTCAGAAAATATTAATTTGTGCCAGAAATGAAGGTCAAATTTGTTCATAACATCAAAATCCATCTGAAAAACATAGTTTAAACTTATTTTGTATAGTGGCAACAAGTAAAAATTTACCAACAATTCTAGATGCTTTTCTTCTGTGACTTTTGCCTCACAAGTGACCTAACCTAACCTAACCTCCTAACATAATAGAAGTGTCTTAGAATTGTCAAAACTACTTGATAAACATAAAATTCCAGTAATTATTGACGACTGACCTGCGGCCAAGTTTTCATGGAAAATTATTATAAAAATGCTGCAATTTCAGTGTTTATTAAACCTAACCTGACCTTAGTTGACACGAAAAACAACCGGCTGTAGCATTGTTAGAAGACCTCACCAAGCGGTATTACAGGTATTTCACATGTTGCCACTAAACGAATCTCGGGAATTCTATAGTTGCAATCAGTAATGTTGACATTTCCAAGACATTTCTACAATGGCATTTCTGCCTCAAATTATGTATAAGCAAGATATTTTACATTTATTATGTTTGAAAATTTATCTTTCACTTGTTGCCACTAATCAAATCTTATGAATTTTATAGTTGCATTCAGTAATTTTTAGAATTCTAAGACACTTTTCTTCAAAGGCATTTCTGGCACTAATTATGTATAAACGAGATATTTAACATTTATTATGTATGCTCATACGTGGCGGTACACACGTAGAACATCGAAAGAATGAGGAGTTCCTGGTTAGGTTAGGTTTGGTTGGTTGGTTAGGATAGATTCAAAACTTGTTCTGGTGGTTTGTGTGTGTTTTAAACACTTTTTATCTTGATTTTTATAGCAAATCTCTAGATTCTGAAATGGGAGGGGGGACTTATTTCAGAAACTATTGATTTGCACCAGAAAGGAAGTTCAAATTCGTTCATAACACATCAAAAATCGTCAGAAAAACTTAATTTCAACTTTGTTTTCATACAGGCAACGAGAAAATTTACCCTCCAACCTTACCAAACAAATCTACCTAACTTCCAAGCCTTAGGGATCTGCCCCCAGACCTCCTGGTATGTTAAATAGAAAGAACTTACTATAATAAGGTGTGATTTTATGTTTTTTGTGGATGTGAGAGCAGCCGCTCATGCCGAACTACTCATGAGTGTGCATTGAGCATTGGTGTCGATCCGGCGCCCAGCAGTGGAGCATTTTGAAATACGTCAATATGATTGGCTCTTTACATCCTGGGATGAGATGTCACCACCGCATTACTGTCAAGAATACAAAGTACAGGCTGGACCCCGCTAATCCAGGACCCGATAGTCCGACAGCCTTGATGGTTCAGGATGATGTCATAGCTCACTTCTAGTGGCTGTTGCCACTATTTTACCTTTAAATAATTATAATTTTCCCCTAAATATTCCTCCTAAGAGACCAGCAAGCAGTGGAAGTGGTTGTAATGCGGCAAAACGTAAGCATGTGACATTAACTATTTTAGAAAAGGTGTCTATACTGAAGAAATTAGACAGTGGTACAGCGGTCAGGGCCTTGCGTGCCTTTTATTAACCTTGGCTTCAATGGTTTGGAATTTTTTATAATCCGGAACCGGTCTGGTCCCAAGCTTCCCAGATTAACAAGATCCAACCTGTATTGTGCACTTAATTATCTAACAAACAAAGCATTTGCACAAGAAATGATTATCATATCAGAACACAATGATGAAAATGTATTAAGAAAATAAACATCAAAACAAATAATGCGCAGGTGGGTCAGTCGTTAATATTAACCAAAATTCCTAAGATTCCCATGTTTTCCAAAAGTAAAATAATACCCAATAAAGAACAAACTGCTTAGGGATATTGGGGGTGGGGGGGGGGGGTGAACCTGTCATTGGCTCTCTTCCTTAATACATTGATTGAAAAAATAAAAGTAGAATTGTGAGAGATTATGGGGGTAAACTTGTATTTAACAGGTGTATACTGTAATCACAGCACCTTTGTTGACATTTGGAAAGATTGAGAAATCTTTGAAGGGTAAAGTTTCGTTTTAGGTTCAGTATGGAATTTCATATTTCTTTTCAGGGGGAAAGAGCAAAAATAAATATAAAAATAATTACAAATCTTATTTCCTGCACAAATTAAAATTTTTCGAGTACTGTATTTTAACTCCCCCAATTACCAACAATATTGGTTGTTCAAAGTGGGCAGGACTTTGGAGTAGAGGGAAAATGAGGGGTAAAATACTAAAAAGAACATCAAACAAACCTTTCCTAACCTATAAAAAGTTAAAAATTGCTTTAGAGTTCATAGATCCGCTCCTCTTTTGAACGCCGAAAATGCGATTAAGGTAAATGTTTCATAGTTTTAGGTTTTTTATAGGTTAGCTGAAGGTAGGGGTAATGTTTTAGTTTCGGTCATTGGAATTTTTCCTCAGTAGTTTAAGACAATTCTAAGACACTTTTCTTCTATGATGTTTCCCTTGCAACTGACCTGACCTAACTTCTTAACTGGGGGGGGGATGCTCCCCCGGCTTAATTATGTCATTTCCACAAGGGAGGTCTTATCGGTTAACATACCCGGTACTCAAAAAATATAAATTTGCACCAGAAACATAAGATAATTTTTCTCTTTCTCCCTATATAAATATACTAATATGAAATTCCATAGTCGACCTAAAACGAATCTTTACCCTTTGAAATATCAGATATTGTATTGCTCTATTACACTTACCTAACCTACCCGGTAACAACATAATTTATATAATGTTTAGGTGAAGTTTAGGTAAGTTAGGTTAGCTAAGTTATTTTGGTTCATTTTACTAACAGTAAATAATGTAATGTAGCAGTACTGTATCAGGTATTT
This sequence comes from Homarus americanus, assembly GCF_018991925.1. Lineage (NCBI taxonomy): Eukaryota > Metazoa > Arthropoda > Malacostraca > Decapoda > Nephropidae > Homarus > Homarus americanus. Next base: position 19,714,334 of record NW_024737097.1, on the reverse strand, counting down.
TGGAAAGTTCTCAGTCTTGTTGAATGCCAACGGCATCACTTGTGAATTTATGCCTAGTAAATACAAGATTACCGATGAGGGTAATATGCTGGCACGGGTCGGAGTTAACCAACAACTTTTGAAAATTTTGCTAAGATATTGGGAATACTTTATGACATATCCATGTAGCTAAAAGGGAAGGAAGAGGTTTAATATTGAAGACAGATTTCCTGATTGCTTTCAGACTGAAGAGGAATCTGGAACACAACAGAGATAGTACCATTTATGAAGACAAGAAAGCAGACTCGACCAGAGATTCCTAGCAAGTCATAACTGATAAATTGCATGTTTAGACACTAGTTCTGTGGTTACTCACATTAAGTTTTACTTTAGAACTGAAAAAAAGGAAATATGGATGCAGAGATTAATACAGAAACTGCTGATGTTTCACAAGAAATACTCCAAGTAGAACTTGGGTCCATTCTTTGGGAAAAATTGCGAGATGGTGATTATGAATCTGCCATTAATGAGATAAGAGAAGACAAGTATCAACGATATCTTATTCATAACAGCCTCGACCTTGTACCAATAATTACTAAATTTTTGCAGGAAGACCTTGATGTTAACGGAGAAAAGTGTGTGGAAGACTTGCTTGTTCATATTGCATCTGTTGCAAATGCTAAGGAAGCAGTTCTGGTGTTCATGGAAGAATTAGACACCCACACTACAGAAATTCATTTCCGTGTCATTTTACACCCAATTCAGATAATATTACTGCGCCAAGCATCAAGAAACACTCGCCCAATAACCTTCTCATGGGTATTTAATGCAATTTATTCTCATGTAGCAGCCATGAATTTACCATCAGGCTATAATTTAGAAGGCAAAGAGAGGAAACTTTTAGATGTTCACCCAGAGGTTCAAGCTATATGCAAGGCTTTACGTCTGCTGGTCGACTTCTATGAAGTGTTTTATAAAAAAGTAATAGATGGAGAACTAATATGGACGGGTAAAGTGACCAGTTCAAGAGAATTTCTTTCCAGGTTTCTTCTTCAACTTTTTCACAAGCCTTTCACATATTTGGATGTGTTCTGTAACAATGGAGAAGCAGAGAGTTCTTTGTATCGCACTTGCAATGAATTTACAAACATGATTGCAAGTCTCTTGTGCAATACATTTAAATTGTTTTCCAGTATCACATGGAATACTTCAAAGACTATATTAGCAAAGGAAGAAAATAATGAAGAAAAAGAAACTAAACATACAAGTATAGAAGATCCTTTAGATTTTGAAGATGGGGGAAGTGAAAAGAATGATGAAATTTCTCAGCTTTCATTGGCTTCTTTCTTTTACTGTGTCTTGAGTCAAGACATGGCTAGTGACTATGTGCCTTGTGTGTACTCTCACCAGTATGTGTTTCTCAGCTGTTTACCTCTAATAGCCAATCTGTTACAGGAAAAAGAGCATATACCCATTCACAAAGGATTAAGTCTAGCAAAAGCCATCTTGAATAAACTTCCAGAAAAGTCCCTTTCAAGTCAGTGTCTGGAAGCAAAAGCACATTCTTCTTTTCCACAGTTATTGATAAGAATTATGATATATTGTGATAACCTTGAACTGCGAACATCTGCTCTAAACACATTGCGATCATATCTCCGCAAATTTGACAGTGTTGGCCGAAGAAAGTTGATTCAAGCTTTGCTTCTATCGGTAAAACATGCCGGGGTTTTGGGCTTAGTTATTCATGAACTAAAAGAAAATATTGCTTTTTCTCTAAGTCAAGATACAGTGGACCCATATTTTAGTGGAAATAGTTTAGTAAAACTTGTTCAGATGGCATGTTTCCTCCCAGATGCTGAGGAGACAGACTTACTTGAATGGAGTGATTGCATTATGGCTGCCCTGAATCTTCTAATTTTTGTATTTATTCGGGACAAGGAAAACAAAACAGGAATTAGAGAAGTGTTACCAGTGCTTCAGAAAGGTTATCTCCAGCAGCTTCAGAGAGGTCTTGACATAACAAAAGGCCATTATGAGCTGAGGTTAAGAGACTTAAACTCGTCCTTAAGCCAAGAATTCCCCATGGATATGAAAGTGTGTGTTGGTGGCTCTGTTTTGCCCAGTATGTCACCTGATCAAGAGAAGAAAATAATTGAAACGGCTATATGTTCTTTAGATATGATGCAGTGTGTGTTAGCAAGAGTTACGCAGTCCACGGAAAATACAATGTGAGTATGGAAATAATACTCATTGAGGAGATTTTTATCGTTTTGGCACAGTATACTGATATAATTTTTCTTAATTACCCTGTACTTCATGCCTGGTTGAGACTCAAATGTCGTTTCTACTATAGCCACCACAATGTATCAGAATTTGTGTTATAAGTCATACAATTTGTTACCATATGTTTACATTTTATTCTGGCATTTGAATATTTGTACAGACAGTATACAGATACAGCAAGCTGCTTGTTAACCTTAATCCAGCTTTTTTTCAAAGCCCTTCTCAGTCATATTCCTGAAGGGTAGAAATGTAAGATCATGTATGGTAAGGACTATGTTAATGGGAATGAAATGCTGGAGAGTGAGATTAAGGATAATTTAATTTGCAAATACTGTAAATTTGCTGTAGTACAAACTCCACAAATAAAACTGAAATATGGGACTGTGGTGACCCAAGTTTATTTTTGGTCAAGGTTGATTCTGAAATATGTTGATGGTAGTTGGCTAAATTTAGCTTTAGATTTGAAGGGAGCAATTATATGGTATGTACTGTACATCTTCAATGCTTTTTCAATTAGACATGACTGTGTGGGTACGGCTTGAGAAGAACCCAGGAGGCAGGATGACCTGGTAGGATTGCTGTTTTCTGGTGTATTTAATTGTTTTTATACAGTACAGGTACACAAACATATGTCAAGATTCTGTACTAGTGTATGGAGATTACTGCTGTATATAGTATTGCAGATGTTTTTCTAATTCAATACGTACAGGTAAATCTGAATACAGTATTGTACAATAAATAATTTTTTAGTGTGGCTATTACTGTACTGATCTTTTAGTGCAATTGATTTGACAGGTCTTCTCTCTACAAGTACAATCCAGTATAGTTAGCTCTCAATACTGTATTTGTGGCTTCCTGTCTTATCTGGATATAAAAAAAAACCCAGAACACTTGATAAAATAGTCACCAATCAAGGTTGAAAACCATAGACTTAGTTTGGTAATATTGCAAGTGAGTCCTCCCAGGCTTGGTTATAAAAATGTGCATTAAGGATGATTGCTCCATTTCTAGCTTCAATTTAATTGTTCTTATTGTTTCACTGGCCATAATAGGCTGTTTATTTGGTAGTACAGATGCAAGATGGAGTGGAGAAACTATTTTATATCCATTATAATTTCAAGAAATAATTACTTTACTGTACAGTATTCCTCAAGAGCCAACATTTTCTTTGTCACACCCCATCCATTGAAGACCAAGCAGTTACAAAGAGTACATTGCCACTAACCTTTTGATAAAGAAAATTGCATGAACTTAAAGTACAGTCTCTCCTCGACTTACGACAGGGTTCCGTCCCGACGACCAGGTTCTAAGTCGAATTGGTCTTAAGTCGAAAAGGCGAAAATAATACATAGAAATTCTAAAATGGGTGTCTCTTTTTCATCTCCGCACCACGAGAACTCTCACTTTTACACTTGGCAGCCATTTTATAGGGAATTACTAACGAAAATTTTGTCGGCACAGTGCGATCACTAACGTCGGTACAAGAAAATACATAATTTGAAAAATATTTTATGCGACCACGGTGGTCGTATGTTCGGGTTGTTATGATAAAATAAGTAGAAATTTACAGCTCCTCCATAAACTGATTTGGTCTAACCTCGTATGATGGGAGGCTTGTATATACAGTGCTGTCATTAGACTGTGTGAAGTTTTGAGGATATCGTTGATGGACATGATTGCGAATTTTATGGGTGGATTTTCCTTCCAGCATATTGCATCTTGCGCGGTATGATGATGTGGTGTACATGGTGAAATATAGGACTTCATGCTCTTGTATTTGGTAAAGAATATTTGGTTTTCGATACTGAGGTTGTGGCTGCAGCAGTTTGTTTCTGGTGAAATTGCAACAAAAAATGCTGAATAAATCTTGAAACTGGTGTAATTATCAACATTAAGATAATTGACGCGGAGGGTTGCGTCCCTGGAAAATTGACCGTATCGCGAAATTCCATAACGCGAAACCTATTTTCCCATTGACTTCCATTATAGAACTGGAGATGTGTTCCTAAGGAATTTTTTTCGGCCCCAAAAAAGTAATTCAAGCACTTTTATGAATGAAAATAAACATTTATAAACACTTACAATACAGTACATTAAATAATTTATGATATACCTTCTTAAAACATCAGGTTTAATATTCAATGTAATGCCTTTGCGGCTTCTTTTTGCACTACTGCGGTCACTTCCACTTGATGGCCTCTTTCCAGTCATCTTGAATAAGGGTAATGCACTGTACTGTACTTACTGTATGTTTGTAAAGGTTAAATCAAATTGCTGGGGCGAGAAACATGCGGTCACACTGGATGTAAACAATGGAGTGACTCTTGGCAGAAGCAAACACCAAGAAATCCACATCAAACAAATTATAATTTTTAACAAAAAATTTTAATTTTATATACGTAGTGATTTTTTTTTTTTTTTTTTAATTTACCCCAATTTCCGTAAGGGCCGATTTATGGGCCATATCGCGAAATTATTGGTCATAATTCACAAATTCCGTAACAGCGAAATTCCGCAATCCGGGGTTCCGTAACGCGGGGGATGCCTGTACAGTATATGCAGAGTTGTAAAGTAACTAAATAAATTTACTTAGAGTACAATACTGTACTCGAGTAACATTTTTAGGTATCTATGTTTTAAAAAGTATTAAAATTTTTTAGTACTTTTACTTAACCTCTCCGCCCTGGGCTAGGGTGGAGCCAGCTGTACCCCCCATGCGGGGTAAAACGAGAAAAATCAACTTTCCAAAAAAATAATTTGTACAGTAACCTTTATAAACGATAAAACAATAAAAAAGATGTAAGAAAAGCGATACAGTCTGCGCGGAATGTTAAGTCGTGATAGGGCCGACGAACTAAGTTCTCGCAAAAATAAGATCATATGTTGTGAAACCTGTCCTGGGATGCGAATGTCAAAACGCTTGGTTTGTTGGCAAGTGCTGACATTTGGCAACTGAGAACACGTCACAGCTTGTAGTCAGTGCGCCTCTGGCAGCTGTGAGGGGAAGGTTTTTTGTGCGGGTTCCCGCGCTAGGTGGCCATGTTTTGTCTAGTTTAAGGTGCATTAACCCGACATAGTGGCCATCAGAGATGTCCAGGAGGGTTACTGCAAGAGACGATATTGCAGCAGTGATTGCATTGTACAAAGCGAATCATGTACTGAGAGAAATATCGGCTCAGACTGGTGTGGCATTACGAGTTGTTCAAAATCTTGTCAAACGTTTCTGTGACCTTGGAGAGGACGAGTTACCAGCTCCATTACCTAAGTCTGGTAGGCCTAAATTATTGTCTCCACGGACACTTAAGGTTATTTCTCGACAAGTTCGGTCCAATCCCTCACTCACAGCACATGAAGTGAAAGAGAGAAACCCCCGTCTTTTGAGTCACGTCTCGTTACGTTGTGTTCAACAAGCCCTGCACGATGACCTGGGATTTAAGAGCTTTCGTGCCCGCCGTAAACCTCTGTTGACAAAGAGACAGAAGGAAAATAGAGTGAAATTTTGCAAGAAATATGAAGTGTGGGATTTAGAGACATGGAGGAGTGTATTATGGTCGGATGAGGCTACGTTTTCTGTGACTGGGAGTAATGGAGGGAGGGTGTACCGCCCCCCCCCCCACTCAGACGCGCACCTCCCACAGTACACAGTGAAGACTGTTAAGCACCCTGCCTCGCTTATGGTTTGGGCTTCCTTTACGTATTATGGTGTTGGTGAACTAGTAATCCTCCCTAAGAACCAGATGATGAATCAGTACAACTATCTTGAACTGCTCAGTGATTTCTTACCTGAATCATTTGATAAAGCTAAGGCAAGCCTTTTCATGCAGGACGGTGCCCCATGCCACACTGCTAAAAGTGTCATACAGTGGCTCAAAGACTGTGAGGTACCTTTCCTTAATGACTGGCCTGGCAGTAGCCCAGATCTTAACCCAATAGAAAATTTGTGGTCCATTGTTAAGCGTCGTCAGCGCGACGCTGACACATCATCAATCCCGAAGCTAGAGGCAGCCATCAAGGATACCTGGGCTAACTTGCCACCTGACCTCTTGCAAAACCTTGCTGACAGTGTTCCTCGAAGGCTAAAAGACTGTCTGAAGTGCAGAGGAAACACTACAAAGTATTAATTGAAGTGGTAAGTGTTACTTGACTTTATTTATATAACATAATCGTAAATATCAATATTTTTTCAGCACACGAACTAACATTCCTCGCAGACTGTATATTGTCCCTCTAGAACAGTGGTTCTCAACCTTGTTTGCCCCATGCACCCCTTTCACCATATGTCAGAATGTCATTCCCCCCTCCTTTCCAAGATTGTCTGCCTCAAAAAGTGCATTCCAAATAATATGTATATAATACTGAAAATCCTTTATTTTTTCCATATTAGTATCAGTTTCCCCCCCCCCCCTGAAAACCTGAGGGGGGAAATTCCCCCCTGGTTGAGAACCCTGCTCTAGAAACTTCCGTGGTGCCTCAGTGACGAGGGAAATACGGGGAAAGTTTTTTTTATGGCGAGCGCTCGCTGTCACTACGCACTTAGGGCTAATTTTTCCGCTTGCCTTTGTGTCCGAGTTGGCCAATAATGCATACAGTATATTTACTGATCATAATACTTATTTCCTATAAATAATTAATTTAGAATGTATTTTATTTGCATTACTTTTCATAAAAAGTGCTTGGTGACACACACTCAGTCTATAGCCAGGCTGTCTGGCTGTCTTTGTGTTTGGTAGAGCAAGTAATGCCTATAAATAATTATTGGAATAATATTTCCACAAATAAATACATTTATATCATAATCATAACGTTATCTTCCAGTAATACTACACTACAATACAACTACACTACTTTTAGCATTATTACTTTGATACAACAAGAAATAATGGACAAACAAGAAAACAAAAAAAGTTGGCACTTACCCAGAAGCTTCCCTGTGGCCGAACGTGGAGTTAGGAGCGTTGCGTAGGGGAGGTGGTGTTGGTGGGAGGCAGTGGTGCTTCCCTGACGCTGCGTGGTGACCGAGCATGAGAGGGATGACTCTCCATGGCGGCAGGCTAATGCCTACTGACCGCACTGAGCCCACCCACTCTACCCTGCGAGTGGTGTGACCACCAAATAGTCATGCTGGAACCTGATAACCCTCGCTGGGTATTCAAACAATGGAGCAAAAAGGCGCGCGTCCCGGAACTTCAACCGGGGCGTAAAGGTTAAGTATGATTTTCTAATACTTTTACTCCAATACAATTGAAAAACAAAAATTGTTACTCGTTACATGTCCCAGACAAACAAAGAGTTTTAATGTCTGTGGCAAACTAATAATATATTTTTAATTAATTAATTAATTAATTAATTATTAACCATAGTAAAAGAGTTGTGTGGGTGGAGGGTATGGTGTAGGTCACATACCTAGAGGTCTCATGAGGTGAGGTCAGGTGAAAGTAACAGTGGACTTTCACCTTTGATCTTCTTGTGTCCATTAGTACCTTGACCATCCACATCACCTAGCCTATCCTCTTATCCCTTCCTAGCCCATCGAATCCTCTATCTTCTCCACCTTCCCGTTAGGCGTCAGTTGCTCTTTGCATATAGCTTTACCTAAAATGAATTTCAAAGAGGGAGGCTGTGATTCTAAAATGCTTTACATAAAACCGTCTTAGATATAAAGCCTGTATCTAGACATATGTGTGTGAGACTGAGTGTATTTAAAATTCTGCTTAAATAACTAAGTACCACTGCCCCCCCAGCACCCGCCAGATGTTACGTGGTACGAAAAAGTCAGCCACTCGTCAATTAGAATCGAAGAGTGATGTCACCACAGCCACACCCCAAATTAGAGGGGCAGTTTATGGTGAGTCTCAGTCAGACTCGGTCACTGTGAAGGCAACAATCATACACAAACTCTCAACGGAAGGAGCTTTAAAGCTTACTTGTATTGCCCAGGGAAGCAATTGAGCTTCTGAGGTATTTCCCGACATTATGTGACTTATCTCTGAAGCTTAACACCTCACTCCCTGCATCTGCTGCTTGTGAGCATCTGTTTAGTCATGCTGGGCTTATTATTTATTATTTAATTCATTTATTACACCCCAGGGGGTGACAAGCCTAGTCACAAAACCATGCGGTAAGACACTAATACCTGCACATTGGTACTCGTGTCTCACAGGACACGCTATGACTTGTGATATGGTGACAGTATTGATATGATTTAAGGACATTGGGAGTTAGCACCCACCAAAGCGTGGGTAGCATCCAAGAATTAAATCTAAATTATTATAAATAAGTAGGTGGTGACATATAGGAGTTAGTGACTCCCTGTGGTAGGAGGTCCCTGACAGTGGGACAGTCAAGGCAATACAGTAATGCTGAAGGGTGTTAGCGTTGGGACAGTAACAGGGTTTACAGGAAGAAAAGTGTGGGTCATCCCCCACCTCAGATACTTACCAGATTGGTCTTTATCCTAACCTAATGCAAGCAGAGACAACATTATGTCTGCGGACCACAAGTCCACGTCGACGATTCTTGTGGATAAGGAAGAAAGAGATCATAGTGTTGGATGGATATATTTTTAGCCCATTCATCATCCCTGCGATGGATTGTAGGGAGAAGAGCGGCTGAATGTATGATTACAGTAGAACGTCGATTTAAAGCGATTCAATTTAAGATTATTGATTTAAATCGTCACCCACAATTAAGGACAATGTTTTAATTTAAAGCGAATCTTAACTTTTTTGCGCGAGTCAATCTGGCGCATCATATTTAAAATTTCCCTCTAATGTTTCTCTGGGCACGTTACACTGTCCTTAGGCCAAAGTTGTACTCGAAATAATGTACTAAATGATTACTAAAATTTTTGTCTAATGCAAACTATAGCATGATTATTGTATACGTATTCAAATTAATCATTATACTGTATTATCTTCTCTCCGGTCACTTCTGTGACATTTTATAAACAAAAAACAAAAACTCAATCTAAAGGACATAAATAAACAAATTAATACTTCACTAGACCTTTAGCCCCAACTGTCAAACATGTCACTGTCACCTCCCCCCATCTTCCCAGCCAGGGTTGGGTGATTATAGGCATATAGTTTTTATCTTGTTTAATATCACAGACTAAAGTTAGGAGAATATAATTTCCATTACTAGAATTCTTGCAAGACAGTGAATAATTTGAAAATAAACGTCATATATTTTGCACAAGAGATAAAATTTTTAGCCCTTTGTAATAAAATTAATTAAAACTAAAATGTCTAATGTGAACTATAGCATGTATATATTCAAACTAATCACTATCTTATAAGAATTCCAGCAATGTTAATTATATTCTCCCAGGTCAGTTCAGTGACATTTTATAAGAGAAAAACTTAGTCACTCTTAAGGACAGATAAATAAATAAGCACTAGACCTTGGCATCAACTGTCAAACATATCACCTCACCTCCCTCCCTCCCGACCACCTTCCCAGCCAGTAAACAGACCATTTCACATCCCATAATTTTAGCTGTGTTGATTTATGAGTGTTTGTTTTAACATAATACTACAAAAAACTATGTTTTGTTTATTCTAGGAGATGGGCTGAGGTGCACCTGGGTAGATTCTCAGTCTCTTTAGCATTTGTGTTTCTCTCAAGTACCAAACTAAATTATTCTATTGAAACAACACTTAGATTTAGTGTGAATTCGGTTTAAAGTGACCTCTCTTGGAACTATCTCGTGTTATATTTACGTTCTACTGTACTCTCTTTCGGTAGGTCATGCTGGGCTTATATTTAGGCCTAACAGATCCTGAATGGGCAGCCATAAGTTTGAGAATCCGTTATTAATTAATCGTAATAGAAAGATTAGCAAAGAAACGTGTGAAATGCTGAGTGTTTTATTTTTATTTTTAGTTAACTAATTTTTTTAAATTTATTGTGGATTTATTTAAATATTTGAGACAAATAATAATACTTTTTTACTTCTACTGTACTTGGGTACATTGTCATTTGGATACTTTTACTTCTACTTGAGTAACATTTTGCCAATGTAACAATACTTTTACTTAAGTAACAAAGTTCAGTACTTTTTGCAACTGTGTATACATGCATCACTCCATTGAGGGTAGCAATATTGATAAAAGATTACAGTGAAGAAAGAGGTACTGCAGAGGAGGATCTGGGCTGGAAATGGATTGAGGAATGTATGGAGAATGCAAACCCATAATGGAAGATGGTAAAGGTGAATAAAAATAGAGAAACTGGGTGATGTAAAATGATAAATTCGGGATAAAATCTTGTGGTTATAACAAGTGTGACTCGGGTAGAAGACGGAGGAATTTATTGGAGGAGGGTTGTAAAGTGAGGAAAGTTTGGTAGTGTGGCCGATTAGTTATTTAACTGTTAATATATACTGTACGAGTATTCTTAGGGGGAATTTTCTAAATGCCAATTCTAAGTACAACTATTTATTAGTTAACTCAATGGTATGGACACATTAATAGATGATTATATTTACGTTACTAGACAATGACTCTCGTATACAAACATGAAATGGATACATTTCCCACCGTAAGTAACTCATCCTAGGGATCGCTCTGACAATGACTCACGTGTGACCTGAGGGAGGCCCAGCAGCTGGGGAATGTCTGCAGGTGCTGCTGAAGAGAGTGGTGTTGGACTGTCTTCTGTGGGAGAGACTGCTAGCTGGAGACTCGATGCTGGGGAGGGAAAGTCTCCCTCCCGACCTCGACTAGTGACGAGCGTGACTCCTGTCTTCTTCTGAGTTCTGTCTCTGGGAAGGAGCTGTCGGCCCCTTCCCTGTTATAATTGTAATCATTGTGGAAGGAGCTGCAGGCTCTTAATATTGGCGGTGACGAGCCAGAAGATGTCATCACTAATCTGGGTGTGACTGGCCAGGTGACAAGTGTACTGGCTGGAGGTTAGCTGCTTGAGTAACACCGCCATGTCGCCGGGTTAACTCAGGTACCTTGTGGCCGTGACCTCTCCTGGGCCAGGTCTTAATCTCATCTAAATTACGAAGGGTGGGTCAACTTACGAGGGTGTACGCACCTGTGCTTCCGGTCACTGCTATATGTGTTGTTCTGGGCTGTAAGCTATGGTCTGATAAACAATCACTACATGGTGAATAATGATGAAGTGTTAGGTAAGTTAGTCTATTTCTTATTAACCCTGCAGTTTCCTGATGCCAGTAAAGACTTTATAATTTTTGTATTGTATATCCATCATTAAGGTATTTTTTCCAAGACATCTGTAAGGTTATCGTGTTTAGCCCCATCATATGCTTTTTTTTTTTTAATCTATTAAACTGATTTACACTACAGTACAGCACCTGTATACAGATTTATTTGAACATTAATGCTCTTTTGATCAAAATTCTTTAACCAAAGATACTTGCCATAGTTCTCTTCCCTTTCTATATCTATTTTGACATTCAGAAAACACATTGTTTATTTTAGTTTTTATTTGATAACACATTGTTTATTTCAGTTTTTATTTGATTTATAATTATTTTGAATAAAACTACCTCACTTCCCTTTATCCATTTTCTTCAAAATATTTATGATCTCACTTTTAGCCAGGTCACTCTTTATTGTAAAATTTCTCCCCTCTGTAATGTTAATTCTTGATGCCCTTCCTTCAACAATATTGAAAATCCATTTGGTTTTGATTTCACATTCTATCTTTGCCCCAAATTTCACTTCTTTTTTTTTTCAACATTATTCTTTCTACTTTCTCAAGTTTTATCAGTACAGTCCTGGAATGATATCCATGTGCAGTACAGTACAGTACAGTACACTATAAAAGTGCTTCAGGTGGTACTGTCACTGAGTTTACAGTACCCCCAACTCTCTCTCTCTCTCTCTCTGAAGTCAAATACTGCTGGTAACCTTTCTCCCATTTTAATACATGCAGTACAACATATCCTGACAATTTGCGGATTTTTTATTCACAGACCTCGTTTATTCATGGATGACACCCTGGATGTACCCAAGAATGTCTAAGGGTAGTTTTAAAGTTGCTGGCATTTTCACGGCCGGGACAGGGAGCCATTCGTTCTAGAGACAGTAATTTCTTTTACCTGTATTGTATATTGTGTGTGGGAGTGTGTGTAGACACACACACAAATAAATAATAATGGGAAAATCCTCTCATAAATAATCAGAAACAAATGTATTAAAAATGTTAGTTTACCCTTGTAGATATACAATGATCCCTCGTTAACGAGCGCCTTGGTTAACGAGATTTCTGTTAACGATTTTACCTTCCATAAGATTCTTAACTAAGGTTAACAAGCAATCCCTCGATTAACGAGTTTTTAACGAGCGCCCCTCCACACGTTTTCGCTTGCATTTGGCGGTCCACCAGCTGTAGTATTAGTCCGCCAATACAGTAATCGATTCTAGGGCTTAAATTCCTTAATATTTTAGTAAATATCAAGAAGTTTGTACTATTCAATAATTTTAAAAGTTTTATAATAAATTTTTTAGTAATTTTAACAATTATTGAACATAATTGAAGTATAGGAAGCTAGTTTTTTGCGCGCCAAACAGCCTGTCAACACACCATACAGGCGTCAGTCTTTGTCTTTTCAGTGGAGGTAACATCTTGCTTGAGACACTCTTAACTTATACGCTTTTTTTCTGTGTTTCCAAGCAAATTATTGGTCAATTTGAAATTTATTTTACATATTGACAATATATAATGCAGTGCAGTGTTGATTTAAATAAATAATCTTGAATTACACCAAGTGAACTAAAATTTTATGGGGGAAATGGTGCCATGGGGGGACTTCTCTTCCACCCCAATGCCTTCTCTTCTCCCTTCTCCTCCACCCCCATTCTAATTCCCATCATCATCATCATTATCCAGGAGCCTTCTACATACACATCTCAAAGTAAGTGTACTTTTCTGCCCTTTTTGTTGAATTTAGGCAATTTTCGGGGAGCTGGAACCAATTACCCAAAAACCCATTGAAACAATGGTTTCGGTTAACGAGTTTTTTGGTTAACGAGCAACCTTCTAGAACGGATTGTGCTCGTTAACCGAGGGACCACTGTATACAGTAGCACCTAATACAGGTACTGTGCTGTGATGGCGATGGACAACTATGTAACACTAACCTTCCAGCTATCTACCCTCCATCTTCCCTCAGGCACTTAACACCAAGTTTGTCAAGAAATTCCACAGCTATGTCTCTCTTTCTTGCCATCCTTTTCACTTTCAAAACCATAGAAGAGGGAGCTCATGCACTTGGAATACAAGACCATAAGTACTTGGTACAGTATTAAGCTAAAGTCAGGCAGTGACACCCAATAATTTGTGGCCAACAAATCCTTGATCTGACGTGACTGACCAGGCAAGAGATGGCTGTTTTTTTATACGAGATTAACTGGGCCAGCAGTACTGTAGGTACAAGAGAGAGATTTGGTCAAGGTAGACTTGGAACTGATTATTTATTAAAAAACAATGTTTCACTGATTAAAATAAGTTAGAATTTTATCATATTTTTTCCAGGACATGTTAATGGGGTGAGAACATCATGTGCCTCTTGGAGCCATGAGCAGACTACACAGTCCAAAGAACAGAATTTTGCAGAATCCTCTACTCCACATGATGAAGAATCCTTTGATCATGGCACAGAGGATGGGGAAGCACAACTTAGAAGTCACATTCTTAATGCGGCCCTTCCATTTGTTCATTCTTATGGATGGTCGCCAGATGCCATTGCTCAGGGTAAGCTTCGAGTTGATTATTACTGAACAATGTGGTGTTAATCAAGGCAGCTTTTAGTTTTTAACAAAGAAAATAGACTGAAAAGAAATACAAAATAAATTCTGACCTTTTCCTTTATGACAGTGCTCATTGCTGAGTCACGCACTGTCCGAGTAGACACATTATAAAGGAACAGTGGAGATTAGATAAGAATTCTTTCTTTTAGAATTTTTCCACATGAGTTCATCCTAAGGTGGATTTATTTGTGAAGATAAGTAATTCCTGAATTCCATTTAATGTATCACTTATTTTACAACAAAGCTCAGTGAGTGGGTTGCTTCATCCTTATACAGATTGTTCTTGCTATATAAAAGGGATGTATTCCACAAGGGTGCATAATGTGAAATTATTTTTTAGTGAAAGTAATTTTCCTTAAGTATAGTTTTTAATGGAGGGTGCATTCTTTGGGGGCTGATTTTCAGATTCCTTGTGTAACCAAAACTAATCAAAATGAATATGAATGACATAAAAACTCATAAAATCAACTGTGATTATCACTACATGTATAGTTAAATAAACATTCATCATAAATTCATTAAAATTGAACGAAAGAGTAAGTTTAAGTATCATGGGGTATGCTCTTAATTAATTTGTGGTATTTTTCATCTCATTTCAGAAACTTCTCATAGGTTTTTCTCACAGTGAAGGGCATGGGTGTATCTTACATGTATTCTTCCTCTCTCAACTACACATAACCCAGACCACTGACTTACGGACATAAGAACACTCCCAGCACCCCAGAATCAACTGATGATACAAAAACATAAAGAAAAATGCTGTAACTAAAGGGATTTTGTTCATATAATAAAGCAAGGATGAAAATTACCAGCAACAAAAGTAAATCCATATGAAGGACAGTCCCTGGCCTGACACCCTGAGTTGTAGTGGAGCGGTGCACTTGAATGTAGCTTAGGCATGTCTTTTAAAATTTACTCAACAGGAAAATATGCATACTATATCAGCAAAAATGCATACCCGGTAGTGCATACTGAAAAAAGAAAACTAATGTACACATTTTGTATTGGGGAAAATATGTACAGTATCGTAGGAATGTGTTTTGTGAAGACTGTCTGTACAGTACTGGAATAGCTGGGGTCAGGTACCGTACTGTATGGTATCTATTTCTTCCTTTCTCCAGGTGCTGCAAATGATCTCATAGCTGAATCACTAATGAGGTATCTCTACCTCTTTGAGAAAGTGTTTTATTATTATACTGTATGTATTTTTTATCACTGAATTTTTATGTACCGGTACATATACTGTACCGTAGAATTTTACGGCCAACCTAATTTTGACTGAACATTTTGTGGGTTATGAGATGGGAGTCTATGGGAAAATGTGTTTCACTTAATTGTTTCATGTAAGAGGCTACATTAAGCAGGGCAATATCTGTAAAGTTACTTTCTATAGTCTATACAAAGAGAGTAAGAGAACCATGTCAACAGGAATTAACTCTCATAAATTTTTTTTTTCCTCAGGGGCAGAAACTTTAGGCTATTCCAGTATGGTTCATGGAATGTTTCCTGGTGGTGGAGTGGAACTTGTGAACCATTTCTACAGTACCTGCAACACCATATTAGAGGAGTCGTTGAAAGCCAAAGTCAAGAAAGTAGAGGAGAAACCAGAACTGTAAGTGCATTTTTATTAAATTGGAGGTAGTGATAATGTGTAATATCAACATTGCAGATGGATAATTATTAAAATTTAGAATACTGTACTATATAAAACTTTTTTCTAATTTTACCTTTACAGTGGTCCCTCGGTTAACGAGCACAATCCGTTCCAGCAGGTTGTTCGTTAACCAAAAAACTCGTTAACTGAAACCATTGTTTCAATGGGTTTTTGGGTAATTGGTTCCAGCTCACCAAAAATTGCTTAAATTCAACAAAAAAGGTAGAAAAGTACACTTACTTTGAGGTGTGTATGTAGAAGGCTCCTGGATGATGATGGGAATTCGAATGGGGGTGGAGGAGAAGGAAGAAGAGAAGGCATTGGGGTGGAAGAGAAGTCACCCCATGGCACCATTTCACCCATAAAATTTTAGTTCTCTTGCTGTATTTCAAGATTATTTTCTTTAAATCAACACTGCACTGCATTATATATTGTCAATATGTAAAATATATTTCAAAATGACCAATAATTTGCTTGGAAACACAGAAAAAAAGCGTTTAGTTGAAGAGAGTCTCAAGCAAGATGTTACCTCCACTGAAAACAGAGAGAGACTAACGCCTGTCTGGTGTGTTAACAGGCTGGATGGCACGCCAGAAACTAGATTCTTTATCTTCAATTATGTTCAATAATTGTTAAAATGACTAAAAAAGTTAATATTAAACTTTTAAAATTATTGAATAGTATAAACTTCTTGATATTTACTAAAATAGTAAGGAATTAAAGCCCTAGAACCAATTACTGTATTGGTGGACTGATACTACAGCTGGTGGACCGCCAAATGCAAGCGAAAACATGTTGAAGTCGGCTTGTAAAAAACTCGTTAATCGAGGGATTGCTCGTTAACCGAAGTTAAGAATCTTATGGAAGGTAAATCGTTAACCGAAATCTCGTTAACCGAGGGACCACTGTATTGCAATAGAATTTACAGTACTGTACAGTACTACAGTACAGTATAACCATTGCAAAGAATCCTCTAGTAATAATTTGTATTTCTTTTGTAAATAAAGTATTTAGTTGGCAAAAAAATTATGTTCAGTAGTTGCAGCACCATTGATTTAATTTTTATTGTGATGAACTTTTCTGTTCATAAAAAGAAATACAGTAGTAGTACTTTATAAAACAGATACAGCTAGATAGGTAGATGTATAGGTAAACATTATTTATCTTTTCATGACTCTTAATATCCAACTTGTGAGGGCTGTGGTAAGGAGGGCTGGGCATATGTGAGATCAGCCCCAGGTGTCAATAGGGGTGTGGTGTAATGGTCAAGCTCACAAAATGCTAGACCAGTAACAAAAGCTGCATGGCTATGAGCACAGCTAGAAAACAGAATTTCAGCATCTACAATAGAACGTTGATATAACGCGAGATACGTTCCAACAGAGGTCGCTTTAAACAGAATTCGCACTAAATCGAAGTGTTGTTTCAATGGAATAATTTAGTTTGGTACTTGAGAGAAACACAAAATACTAAAAAGACTGATAGTCTACCCAGATGCACCTCAGCCCATCTCCTAGAATAAACAAAACATTGTTTTTTGTAGTACAGTATTATGTTAAAACAAACACTCATAAATCAACACGGCTAAAATTAAGGGATGTGAAATGGTCTGTTTACTGGCTGGGAAGGTGGTCGGGAGGGAGGGAGGTGAGGTGATATGTTTGACAGTTGATGCCAAGGTCTAGTACTTATTTATTTATCTGTTCTTAAGAGTGACTAAGTTTTTCTCTTATAAAATGTCACTGAACTGA
Source organism: Homarus americanus (assembly GCF_018991925.1). Taxonomy (NCBI): domain Eukaryota; kingdom Metazoa; phylum Arthropoda; class Malacostraca; order Decapoda; family Nephropidae; genus Homarus; species Homarus americanus. The sequence goes on along the minus strand of NW_024737097.1, from coordinate 19,696,884 downwards.
CATGAGAGAATATAATTACCCCGGTAACATTGCTGGGATTTGTATAAGATAATGATTAATTTGAATATAAACATGCTATAGCTCGCATTAGACATACAGTGAGTTCTGCTATAACGCGTGTTTTGATAACGCGAATTTGCTCTAACGCGATTTATGAATTCGGAACAATATTTGTATAACGCGATCGCTTGTTTGCTATAACGCGATTTTTGCTTACTATTTCTCCAATTTTGTGGTATTAACTGTGAATATGGTAAAGAAGAATATCTCCAAAAAGCATTCTGATGATAGAATTCCCGGTGATTATCGTAAAAGAAAGGATATAACACTTGAAGAGAAGCTTGATGTTATCAACCTCAAAATCACCCTTCTCCCCCATCAAGTTACATTCATATTTTTTCAAGGTAAAGTGTTAAATTTACTGTATGATTTCATTATTAGATATGAATGTAACATTTATTTAGACTGTGCTATCCTTTGTGTTAGGCTAACTACTAAATTTTTTCGATTTCGAGTAATCTGCACCTAACCCTATTTTCTCCATAAGCCCTGTTATTTCTATTACGCGATTTTCTATAACACGATATTTTACAAGAACACAATTATCGCGTTATAGCAGAACTACCTGTACAAATTTTAGTTCTATTTTAAGAATTTTATTACAGAGAGCAAAAATTTTTATCTAGTGGAAAATATATGTTTATATTCAAATTATTCACTGTCTTGCAAGGATTCCATCAATAAAAATTATATTCTCCAAACTTTAGTCTGTGACAATATATAAGATAAAAAATTGAAGCCTAAAACACCAAACCCTGGCTTGGAAGATAGGGAGGGAGGGAGGGAGGGGAAGTGACAGTGACATGTTTGACAGTTGGCACCGAAGGTCTAGCTTGATTTTATATTTTTTGCTTATAAAATGTCACAAAAGTGACCGGGGAGAATATAATTTACATTGCTGGAATTCTTATAAGATATTGATTAATTTGAATACCCCCTGTATACTGTAATCATGCTATAGTTTGCACTAAAAAAATTTTTTAGTAATCATTTAGTACATTATTTTGAGTACATGTTCAGTACAGCTTTGCCCTTAGGACAGTGTAGCGTGCCCAGAGAAACATTAGGTGCAAAATTTTAAATATGATGCACCAGATTGACTCATGCAAAATAGGAAAGATTCGCTTTAAATTAAAACGTTGTCCTTAATTGTGGGTGTCGCTTTAAATCAATAATCTTAGATTGAATCGCTTTAAATTGACTTTCTACTGTAATAAAATCATCAGTTTGCAGGTTACTTTGGCATCAGAAACATTAGGTGGAACTCAGGATTAGTTCTTATTACTGTATAGCTATGAACCAAGTAACTGCTTGTTGTTCATGTCCATGAGAATTGAATGATAGTTATTCCAGAAGCTTGAGATATTTAAGTTTTGTTTTCAGAAAATGTTCTGGAAAAACGTTTAGAAGTAAGGATTTATTGTTGCTTATTTTTGCCGTCGTTTAATAACATCTACAATGATCAACAGAAAGACGGGGACCACAGCCTTCATTGCCAATGCTGTTGAAGAAAGATTACGTATGAACATCGAATACATAGACTCCTGGCATAAGGCTCTGGCTCTTCATGCCTCTCCCAGGAATACAACTACAGCCCTACATAATCTTGGCACTCTTGTTGATCACATTTGGTACCATGCTGGAGATAGGTCTACTGATGTACGTATATATTACTTGTTTCTGTTTAATAAATATTCTTTATATCAAGTTTGGTGACAAGAAAATCATAAACATTTTCATTATTGTAATTTAAACTTCATATGCTTTGTTGTCCTTTTTCCAACATGCACTGTAAATGTACAGTAGTTATTGCATAGTTTAATGGCTTTACTCTCTTCAAGTACAGGAAGTTTTAAAGATCAGGGATAAAATAGATTTTATGAAGCAATACTGTACATGTTACATATTAGCTTTGGAAAACCCACCACACACAAGGTAATAGTCATTGTGAGTCAGCTACTTTTGATGCAAATTTTCTATCTTATCAAACTATAAATCAGCAGTTTAGCCTTTACCAATATAAATGCTCACATATGGTTCAAATGAAGAACAGAAATTAATTATCTCAGTAAAAATTTAGGGTAAATGTAATCTACTGTATATGTATCTTTTACTGTATAAGCCTCTTTATAACCTCATTACTTCCATTATTGTTGTTCACAGTTTAACTGGTATACAAAACGAGGAATATTAGCAGCGGTGTACAAGAGTTCAGAGCTGTGTATGCTTCAAGATAAATCTGAAGATTTTCAGGTAAATACAGTATTGTGTATTTCTTTGAGTACAGTATTCACAATATACTGTACAGTAAACAGTATGCTCGTTATAATCTAAGCTGTCATTGAACTAAAATTTAAGAACTAATAAAATTTATCATCCATAATTATGGACCAAAGATGTTGTGATGGCACGCTAGGATACTTTTGCCATGTTTGTTGGGAAAAATTTATTCATGTATCTTTAAATTTCACATGTATTTTATGAAGGACCAATTTCTATGTACAGGGGGTCCCCGGGTTACGAACGGGTTCTGTTCCTGAGGACATTCGTAAGTCAGATTTGTAATAATAATAATAATAATAAACGGTTTATTAATAGAGTTGCAGCCGGTGGCTGAAAATATAGACTTACATTTGATTTAGACATAATGAGATAATATGCGTTGAATACATTTACAGGGCTGTACAGTATATAAATCAGGAGTTGTTTATTATTTTAACAATAGATGGGATGGTGCTATTCTTATATTTATCAGTGCAGGCTCTTATGGGCTGAATTTTGTTGTAGTGGCGGGCTGTGCGAGGTGGGTGGGGGGCTGCTGGTGGCAGGAGGTGGCGATGACGAGGGTGGTGCATTAGTTGGCTGCCAAACCTTTCCAGTGCTTGGTGGTGGAAGTCACTGAGGGATGGCATTTCCTGGGTGGAGAGAGCGTTGATGTAGCCGGAGTATTCTGCGCCGAGCATGATTCTGCAGGCCCTTTTCTGTACCTTCTCTAGCCGACGTTGTTGGGTGGAGTTGAGAGAAGACGACCAGGCTGGTGACGCATACGTTAGTTTGGGGAGAATAAAGGCGTTGTAGATAGTTCTCAGCTCTGGCGTGGGTGTCCCAAGTGACCTAAGTTGTAGCATGTAGAGACAGTACGAGGCTGCCTTGACTGCGTTATTTACATGGGTCTTCCAGTCCAGTTTGTTGTCTATAGTTACACCCAGGAGTTTGGCAGACTGTACGTGTCAACACAAGCTATATGCATACCATTCTTACAAAACAATGTTTAAAATCCCTCTATATCATAGCCTAAGTCCTTATATACATCTAAAATCACTTAATTTAAGACAAAAGAAGAAATGGAATGACAAAATACAGTAAATGAAAGTTAAAAAAATAAGTCATCAGGTAAGTAAAATACAGGTACTGTAAATTTCAAGTTTAACCTCGTTTGTATTGGCGGGCGTTCGTAAGCCGGGGACCTCCTGTATGTATTTATCTATGTCTTTAACACATTCCTATATCAATAAACTACTGCACTGTATTATAAAAACATTAATCCTCATCTCATAGTTAGTGAAAGTCATTAAAAACCCTCACATTGCTTGAATGTTTCACAACTATATGGTTACCTTATCTCTATTTTCACAACTTTTCTGCAGTAGAGAGTCATTGGAAGAAGGTCAGACCAAATTTTGGTACAGTACTGTATAATGCAGGCATTGTTAAGTAATGAGGGTGATGATGCAATGTGTAATTAACTAGTGAACATTGTATATATATATATACACGTATATATATATATATATATATATATATATATATATATATATATATATATATATATATATATATATATATATATATATATATATATATATATATATATATAATAATATATATATATATATATATATATATATATATATATATATATATATATATATATATATATATATATATATATATATATATATATATATATATATATGATATACAAGGAAAGAAGAAAACACGAAGTTCCCAAGCGCTTTCGTGTAATTCACATCTTCAGGGGTGAGTACAGACTAAAGAGAAATACAAACCAAGGTGTATTTATACAGAGGAGGGTGAGACCAAGTCCACAATGGTCAGGTATTAGGTAATGACCCTACTAATCTTTAAATAGCACGGCAACGGTCGGTAGTCAGGTCAGAGGGTAAGGTGACTCAACCTTCTCACCTGGTTACAAATCTTCTTAATTACAAAATTGTCCAGTTTGTACATGCCATTACTCAAATTCATGTTGAATGCTTCGGTATGTTTAATGAGACTAGATTCTATGATGTTCCTACTATCAATTGAATTACAAGGTAATATTGAGGAGGCATTATCCCAGTCAATGCAATGCTTGTTATCCCTCAAATGAACAAACAGAGCATATATATATATATTCTGCATAGTATTTCTTCCTTTCAAGGACACATGGGCCTTCTTAAACCGGCGATTATCTGATGTACACAAAGTTGCAAAATGTGGCCGTGATGCTGGCAATTTTGCCAATGACTTCGGTAATATAGCTAAAGCTGGGATATTTACTGTAAGTATATCTCTTTCACATTTATTCTTTGTTAAATGATTGTCTTGTGGGTTATGTTTCTAGCTTTGTTGGATGGGCCCATAAAGAATCAAACTCTTCCTGTGTAATAATATTGTAAAAAAAACAACAATGAAAAGTAGAGGAACTTGATATTGTGTAAGTTAGAAGTTGAAGTGCCTCACAGATGATAGCAATACAGTAATTTGTCATTACCTGTATTAGATTTGTGATCGTTAGTTATATTGTTGTCTTATCCACCATGAGCTTCTTGTAGATAGATATGTAAGGTGTAATTATGCTTGTGAGGGAAATTAAACTTGATTATCCTCTCATCTTGGTTGTACTGTAGTATGGTAACACAATGTAGTTTGGTTGGAATGCTAGCTGGTGTATCACTTTTTACGATGGATGGAAAACAATACCTGTACTAGTATAGTACAGTAATTATGTTTATTGGCCTTTTAATAACTCATAGAATAATTGTTTTTCATATTTGTTGCCACTCATCTATTTCCTTGTATTTCTGTATACTGGTTCACTTCCAGCTTCATATTCAAGTTTCTGTGTTTTGATGAAGTTTGCTTTACATTCTTTCACTTACAGTACTCAGGATTAAAAACTGTTATTTTACTTGACATTTAGGGGAGCTTTTTTTATTTTTCAGGTCCTTAACATAGTGGGAATGAACAGCAAGTCTCGTTTTTAAGCCGTTCTTTGTAGTTTATATTGTAAATATTGAGTGAATAAATAAAAAAGTTAGTTATGGTGTGGTTTTTGCTTCAGCTGTATAACCTTTGTTATTGTATGCTGTTTGTATGTAATCCATGTCTTTATGGGATAAAAATGCATAAACCCTTGTTAATGATCTTTGAAATGGTTTGAGCTGTGTCACTCATTATAGTTTATAACTTCCGAATGCAAGGAGACTCATTTGTGTTACTGTAGCATGCAGTCTACAACACATTTACACTATAGACTGCAGTTTACAGTTTGTCCAATACAATAAAACGTCAATATAACACGAGATACGTTCCAAGAGAGGTTGATTTAAACCGAATTTGCACTAAATCGAAGTGTTGTTTCAATGGAATAATTTAGTCTGGTACTTGAGAGAAACACAAAATACTATAAAGCCTGAGAGCCTACCCAGATGCACCTCAGCCCATCTAGAATAAACAAAACTTTGTTTTTTGTAGTACAGTATTATGTTAAAACAAACACTCATAAATCAACACAGCTAAAATTATGGGATGTGAAATGGTCTGTTTACTGGCTGGGAAGGTGGTCGGGAGGGAGGGAGGTGAGGTGATATGTTTGACAGTTGATGCCAAGGTCTAGTGCTTATTTATTTATCTGTCCTTAAGAGTGACTTTAAGTTTTTCTCTTATAAAATGTCACTGAACTGACCTGGGAGAATATAATTAACATTGCTAGAATTCTTATAAGAAAGCAATTAATTTGATTATAAACATGCTATAGCTCACATTAGACAAATTTTAGTTCTAATTTAAGAATTTTATTACAAAAAGCAATTTTTTTAATTTCATGTGCAAAATATATGATGTTTATATTCAAATTATTCGCTGTCTTGCAAGGATTCCAGCAATACAAATTATATTCTTGTAACTTTAGTCTGTGACATTATATAAGATAAAAACTTTAAGCCTAAAACACCAAACCCTGGCTGGGAAGATGGGGGGGGGGACAGTGACATGTTTGACAGTTGGCACGAAGGTCTAGTGAAGTATTTATTTGTTTATTTATGTCCTTTAGCTTGACTTTATGTTTTTGGCTCATAAAATGTCACAGAAGTGACCGGGGAGAATATAATTTACATTGCTGGAATTCTTATAAGATAGTGAATACTGTAATTTGAATATGAACATGCTATAGTTTGCACTAGACAAGAATTTTAGTAGTATTTAGTACAAAATTTGGAGTACATGTACAGTACAGCTTTGCCCTTAGAACAGTGCAGCGTGCCCAGAGAAACATTAGGGGCAAAATTTTAAATATGATGCACCAGATTGACTCGCGCAAAATAGGAAAGATTCGCTTTAAATTAAAACATTGTCCCTAATTGTGGGTGTTGCTTTAAATCAATAATCTTAAATTGAATTGCTTTAAATCGACGTTCTACTGTACTGTACTATAAAATTTTTTTTAGTGATTTCGTACAGTACAGTGGTCCCTCGGTTAACGAGCGCCTCGGTTAACGAGATTTCGGTTAACGATTTACCTTCCATAAGATTCTTAACTTTAGTTAACGAGCAATCCCTCGATTTACGAGCCGACTTCAACATGTTTTCGCTTGCATTTGGCGGTCCACCAGCTGTAGTATTAGTCCTCCAATAGAGTAATCGGTTTTAGGGCTTTAATTCCTTACTATTTTAGTAAATATCAAGAAGTTTATACAATTCAATAATTTTAAAAGTTTAATATTAACTTTTTTAGTCATTTTAACAATTATTGAGCATAATTGAAGGTAAAGAAACTAGTTTCTGGCGTGCCATCCAGCCTGTTAACACACCAGACAGGCGTTAGTCTCTCTCTGTTTTCAGTGGAGGTAACATCTTGCTTGAGACTCTCTTCAACTAAACGCTTTTCTCTGTGTTTCCAAGCAAATTATTGGTCATTTTGAAATATATTTTACATATTGACAATGTACCTGTATAATGCAGTGCAGTGTTGATTTAAAGAAAATAATCTTGAAATACACCAAGAGAACTAAAATTTTATGGGTGAAATGGTGCCATGGGGTGACTTCTCTTCCACCCCAATGCCTTCTCTTCTTCCTTCTCCTCCACCCCCATTCTAATTCCCATCATCATCATCCAGGAGCCTTCTACATACACACCTGAAAGTAAGTGTACTTTTCTACCTTTTTTGTTGAATTTAAGCAATTTTCGGTGAGCTGGAACCAATTGCCCAAAAACCCATTGAAACAATGGTTTCGGTTAACGAGTTTTTCGGTTAACGCGCAACCTGCTGGAATGGATTGTGCTTGTTAACTGAGGGACCACTGTACAGTATTGTAGTATTTTTAGATAATGTTAAATTAGGTTAGGGTAGACTAAAGATACCTTTGTAGACTGCATGCTATAGTAACACCGACTCATTTCTGCATATACAGTGTGAGAAGGTTTACTTGGCTGCTATACAGTACAAGTATATATACAAGGGGTCCCCGGTTTACGAATGAGTTCCGTTCCTGAGGATGTTCTTAAGTTGAAAATGTATGTAAGTCGGAACACACACCCTATGTGCACTATATCTCAGCCTAAGTCCTTTTATACATCTCGAATCACTTAATTTAAGAGAAAAGAAGAAATTGAATGACAAAATACAGTAAAGGAAACTAAAAATTAATGTTTAACACTTACATTGAAACCTGGGACTGGCTTGCATGTTGTATGTAGAGATGGGCATTTGTAGGAGTGACAGAGGCTTTATTGGGATGGTTGAACTGAAACTTTCTTCTTTTTGTCATAAATCTCTCGGTACCATCGTAGTAGACATTCAGTAATGCCTCTAGGAATCTTGCTGTTCAAATTTAAACAATCCTTCAATAAGCCTGAAACCATGCTGTGAGGGTAATGCATACCGACACTCCCTCAAGGGCTACCCTTCCCTCCCCACCCGCCACGCCAATATGCCACTCAAACAAGTTCTCATACTTAAATACTATGAACCAGTCGTACAATACTTATGGCAGATTCTTAAAATAATTAACCTTATGCGACCTCGTTTGTATCGGCGAGTGTTCTTAAGTTGGGGACCCCCTGTATACAATACAGTACCTGTATATACGGTACTCTCTCTATCTTAAGAAAAAAAAATGTGGAAAAATTAAATTACCAAGTAGGTTAGATTGCTTAATTATTGGAGGATAGTGTGGAATGGTTGGACAAAATACTGTATACTTTTATCATTTGGGGATTTTGTTTATGATGTTTTTGTGGGAAGATGTGGGGGAGGGGTGGAAGATATTGAAGAATTATTTATTTAATAACGATACTCTGTATAATATCAAGGAATAAGATAAAATTAAACTGTGCCTCTATACAGTATGTACTTAGAAATTTATGTGTAGAGAAGAGGGTTTCGATGAAATGGTTGACTGAGAAAAGTACACTGGCGATTGAAAATTTCCACTTAAGGTTTGTTTTCCATTCAGAAATTCTTCTTGACAGATGTGCTTCACACCAACTTGATAGTCCACCTACGAGAGAATTCTTTGTGTAAATATATAATTGACTTGGAAAACAGGTTAAGATTGTTATAACTCTTACCTCAAAAAATGGTTAAAAATAAAGTAATTATCTCCATTTCACACAATTTTTTATTAAAACTTAATTTTAATTATACATATTGCAACACCATATAATTTTTTCTCACTAAATGACAATTCCTATACAACTACAGGTAATTTTATAAAAATCACAACATTATCTTATCCTTAAGAGTACACCAACATTAAAAATTCTTAACCGAAAAATGTACAGTTGTACTCACTCATGTAGGGTGAAACCTTGTACAGTATAGTCTCGGTTTACGCGGTCAATTGAACCCATGGAGGTCCGCGTAAAATGAGAAACGCGTAAACGAAATAACAGAACATATGGGATCAATTGAAATAGAGACTGGGCCGACCCCCAGACTACCCTTATTCCGACACAATACGTACGTTGTAGTGAAAATAACATCTTAATTTTATGATGGTATGCACACACAATTAATATTTAAGAGAAATATCAATAATATTAGGTTTTTAACACCTACTTTAGTAGAAGAGATGGCTGGGCACACGGGGATGGGGGGTTGGTTCCGAGGCAGAGGGCAGATTATTGGCCCTCACCTGTAACACTATCCACCACAGAGGCTTGCAGGGCCTCTTTGTCAAACTCCTCAAAGTCCATATCCTCACTATCACTAACTTGGGCTGGCTGTGGCGGGTGAAGAACTCGGTAATGTTTTGTTGACTGGGCGACCTCGTGCGCACCCTGTCCGCGCCGCTTCCCTCGTAAATGATGGAATGTACCGCGTAACTAATAATTGCCGGTCTGGCCAGGTGCCATGTAAATGACCAAACGCGTAAAGGAAATCCGTGTAAATCGAGACTATACTGTACTTCAGTTCACAGAGGTAACAAAGAAACTACTATTAATGTAGGTTTAAGGGGAGGTTCCTGGTGTGATATATATATATTTTTTAGTTAAATGCGTTATACAGTCAACCCTCGCTTTACGCGGTCCCACATTCCGCATTTCCACGTTTACGTGGTACCCTGCCGAAACCGGAATGCTCACATTCCGCGGTGCGTGTACCCCTTTACGCGGAGAGCGGCTGGCGAGCCGCGCCATTTTTGGATCCAAACCTCCCGCCATGTTGTGTAAGCGGTGCGAGCAGGGTGCGCACAAGGTCGCCCAGTCATCAAAACATTACCGAGTTCTTCACCCACCACAGCCAGCCCAAGTGAGTGATAGTGATAATTATAGTGAGGATATGGACTTATATGGACTTTGAGGGGTTTGACAGAGGCCCTGCAAGCCTCTGTGGTGGATAGTGATACAAGTGATACAGGTGAGGGCCAATAATCTGCCCTCTGCCTCGGAACCAACCCCCCCCATCCCCGTGTGCCCAGCCATCTTTTCTACTAATGTAAGTGTTAAAAAACCTAATATTATTGATATTTCTCTTAATTATTAATTGTGTGTGCATACCATCATAAAATTAAGAAGTTATTTTTACTACAACGTAGGTATTGTGTCTGAAAAAGTGGAGTTTGGGGGTCGGCCTGGTCTCTTTTTCAATTAATCCCATATGTTATGTTGTTCACTTTACGCGTTTCTCACTTTCCGCGGCACCCTGTGGGTTGAATTAAACGTGTAAAGTGAGGGTTCACTGTAATAAAAAAAAATTGTGTACCTGTATTAGTGATTATACAGTAAAAGTTCCTCATTTGGGTTGGTCACAAAATGCCAGGTAAATTTTCTGTTAACAACCACAAGTAAATTCTCTTTAGAAGGGCACAGATAATTTGCTAAAACTTAAAGAGTTTGATGTCAGGGATTAAGAAATTGAGAGTTGCATGAGGATATATGAGAGTAAAGGTTGTCTTTTAGGAATATCTTAAAATGGTACCATTCAACTGACAAAAAAAAATATTCTTAAATAATTTTTAAATTAAAAAAATTATGTACTGTACTGTATAATAAATCCCCAATAAACTAGAATCAGGGTGGAAGCTATGTCTTGATTATCCCGTCTCCAGGGAGTGCTTCCCAGGACATGAAATAAAACTATTGTTAGCTATTTTAATTATACATTTATGACAATTTTACAAACATTTGCAATACCCTGCTGTTTTCTGTTCCATTTAACATTAACAAATACACTAAAATAGTATACAAAAACATAAAAGGTGTATGAACTAATTATTTTACATTGTATGAGGCCAAAGTGTAACAAAAGAAGTGGCTACTTCAATTTATTAGCTATGCTTTTATGCCTTCATTTTCATTTTGGCCTTGCACTGTCACCTCTACTACTTGCATTCACCCTGATGATGAAATAAGACAGAAATACACAAAATCACAGGAATAGCACAACCATACACAATTTCTAAAGCATGGTGTGAGTGTGTGGAATGTTAGTTAGTAAAGGAATAGTTCAGGCTTGTGGCATCTCCAGCAACGAGCCACATCCCACCTGAACACAATCATGTTTGGTGACCCAATAGACAAGTTTAATTAGTAGAGTTCCATTAATAGGGATGCCTAGTTCAACTGGAATTTATTAAAAAATAAAAAACTGAAAACCTTTTGTCACAGTATAAATACACAAAGTAATTTTTCCTTAATTATATAAATACAGTGGGGTATGCTATAACGAATGGATCCTACTACGAATATTCCTATAACGAACTGTTTTACCTATAAAATTGAGAATGTTATAACGAACGAAACTCCTACAACGAACATTATTTAATTTTTTTTCTTCTAATTTATTGTTTTTTTATTACAAATATTAATGATATTCTTTATTTCAGGAGTTTAGATGCATATTTATGCACTTTTTTACAATTTTTACAATTTTATATTATATTTTTCAGTGTTAAGTGGTTGTATTTGGGGGCCTGGAACGGATTAATCCTATAACGAACGAATGCTATAACAAACAAGGTTCTAGAACCAATTAGATTCGTTATAGCATACCCCACTCTCTCTACTGTACATGTATAGAAATTTTTAAATTTGAAAACAAAAAGTGGAGATAATGGGCAACACTGCCTTGTGGTGATTGACTGGTTCTACATTCACTTACCCCGCGTCTTCCTCCAAAAAAAAACAAAAAAACAATAATAATAAATATATAAAATAATGAAAAGATAAAAAAAAAAAAATAGCAACAAATATAGTATCAAGCTGCTGCCCAGTCATGCAGACTTTCAAATGGCATCTCATTTAAATGAGTAACTTATTTTCTTTTCTAGGCATCAAGCCCTTCAATCCTGTGTACAAAATGTTATACTGTACTACTGTACAGTACTTTAATGAATAATAATTTTTTGTTACCTCAAGTCATTTGCTTCTCTGGTGGTAGTTTTGTTATCACCTTTGTGTTCTGGTACATTATATGCATGTAAAATAAATTGTAAGCTGCCTTTGGAATATAAAGACTTCTGTGAAGCTATTCATCAACAAACAATAATGTCGCCCTTACAAATTTGCTGCTATATGGATGCTAGTATTAGAGTGATCCTTTTTTACTCCTCACTAAACTGTATAATGTTGATGAAAAGGGCAATTTTCCCCTGAAATAAATAAATATATAAACCTTAAGGATGCACATCTGGTACAAAGTTTCCAAGTAATCAACTGAGTGATCTCTCATGAAACACTTGTTCACACACACACTCACACACACTCACAAAATGCTCACCTGGGTCCGATGTTTGGAAATGAATACAATGTACAGAAGTTTTGGACCGGTTGGTATTTCTGATTGCGAGTTGCACCTGATAATAGCTATAGGTGCAATTCACAATCAAATATACCAACTGAACCAAAACTGCTGTACATTGTATTCATTTCCAAACACCAGACCCAGGTGAGCAGATAGGTTTTTTGTGTGTGTACACCCATGTATAAATTTCACCTATGGTATACTTAGAAGCCTTGGCGATGTGAAGCAGAATACAGGTATAAATACTGTAATCGAAAAAAAAATCTTGTGGGGCTTGTTTTTTATATGCAAAATTACTTAAGGTTGTAAAAGGCTCATTTTCATACCTGGCAAATTTTAAATGTTTAATGCAACATACAGTAGGGCCATATATCAGCAAAATCATACAAAGGTGAGATTAGCTTCCAATGGAAAATTGAGGGAAAGACTAGTGTGTGTCCAAAATTTGTTTAAACATACATATTGAATATGGAATAAAATAAGAAAGTAATTTAAAGATAGTGATTGTTGTGCATGTTAGTCGAGGTAGTGATGAGGATCCATAATATTCAGTCCGTAAGTGGGTGGGGCACATATTGAAGCAATGGGCAGATTGCTACCATAGTTTCTAAAGTGAAACCTTTTCTCATTTTCTTACTATAGTGGTTGCAACTCACCAGAAAACTGCATAGTACAATTGGGAGCCAGTTAAATACAGATAAGACTAGTATACTGTAGTACGAAAGTCAGTCCCATAATTATGACTGCCTGTTGGGACAGTACAGCACTGTATGCAGAAGATAAAAACACAGCATTGAAACTATAACAGTGGTGCATGAAATGCAGTTACAAATACCTAACATAAAGATGAATGGCAATAATGCTTCCATCCAGTGGAGCTGCCAGCAGGAGTAACACGATAGCTGAGCAATTTATGTTTTAGTTTTAAATTGAAACTTTCCTTATTAGCTGCATAGGGCTGGATGGAGCACTTGGGAGCCTTTATAATACAGATAGAATTCGAAGTAAGCACAATCAAGCCCCAAATTTATGCAAGGTTGCATCCTTAAAGGGTTTATGAACATTTTTAATTGTGCAACTATGAATTCATTAAGTAATAGTTACAGTAAATAGTAATTGCTCACAATTCAAAAGCCTGGGCCATATTTTTTCCTGCATTCACCTTCCATCATCACTAGAAATCAATGGGTTCTAGTCATATTCTAAGGTATGAAAGGTGTAAGCAAATTAAATAAACAAGATACAAATAGTTTCAAATTATGGATTGGCATTTCAATAAAATACAGTACAGTATTAATAATTTTTACACAAGATATGTAATCTACTGGTAAGAATATTGGAATATATTATACAAATACATAAACGGTAATGGGTTCCGTTTTCTGCAACAATTTAGCTTAAAAATAATAGTTTTTTTTTTATTTATGACCACATTTGGGGTGTATGTGCTAATCACCTGTACAGTATATTATATAAATAACACTGAAAACCATTTGTTTTGAATCAAGGAACAACTTGAATGTAGCACCTCACTAAGTTAATGAAGACAAGACCACATTGCATAAGAATACACAAACATAAGGTTGCTAAAACATGCTTTTCATACCTCTTAAAAACAGGCAGGGCAGGTGTCTCGTTCTTAGGCAACTGCACCATATCTTTCTAAAAAATGCAGAAACTTTACAACACACTAATGAGTAAATATGAATTTCTATAACAATAAAATTCATTGGTTCTACTTTTTCTATCAAGATGTGCTATCATTAAACACACTTCACAAATAAATCATCTTATCCACCACATTTACTAACCCACTACATACAGTTGATTAAAAGAAAAAAAAATATCCAAGAATATCAGTCAATCTACTGATGGATTATTTTCTTCTACATGACTTTAAAACATGTACCCTAACTAGTATGTCATTCATAAATACAAGCCTTTTCCCACTTGGTGGAGGGTAATCAGAATCGAAAGCAATAACGCCCGTATTATTAAACAACATCTTCCCTTGAAGAAGGTTGTCGTGTTACAACCCGAGTTTTAAACTAAATGAGTCCTGAGGGACACCGCAGTACAGTACTTAACAGGGTGGTGTGGCGGCAAGATTAATTAATTCCAATAAATGAAACACGACAACCCTCTTCAAGGGAAGATGTTGTTTACTAATACCGGAATAAGACTCTTGTATCATTTACTCTTCCCACTGTAACTGATGTGTTCTGCTATTATTATTATTATTACTACTACATTTTCGCCCCCCAGGCCCTGATGTAGGTCAGTGACCTGTGCCAGGGTGGGCTAAGCCTCATAATAATAATAATAATAATAATAATAATAATAATAATAAAAAAAAAAAAATCCCTTCCACACCACAGCTCTGTGATTTCCCTCTGGTTTACTCATCATTTAAAAAAACAAAAAACAATCACTTACCAGCTGCACATCCATTTGCCATCACAAAGCACTTGATACCATGCTCACTGATCACACTGATCAGGTATATATGTTTCCTTTTCCATGAACTTTATCAGAGGAGTTATTAAATTAGATCTATATCTAATGTACCATAAATGAAACAAGAACATTTACAAATAGCTATAACCCTCCTCTGTAAATATACACTGTACGCCTTGTTTTGTACTTCTCCTTAATCTGTACTCACCCCTGAAGATGTGAATTACACGAAAGCGCTTGGGAACTTTGTGTTTTCTTCTTTCCTTGTGGTTATCAGCATATACCTGGATCACGCGCACCTACAGTGATTTACTTGTGTATATATATATATATATATATATATATATATATATATATATATATATATATATATATATATATATATATATATATATATATATATATATATATATATATATATATATATATATATATATACTCTACTTTCCCAAAAAGAAGAAATTTTACTTTTCTGGAAAATCGATAACCAACTTTCCCGGAAAGTAGATATTTCCCATTTTCTATGATAATATACTTAGGAAAATCAGGTAATATTTCCCAACAAGTCGATAATCTACTTCCAATATAATTCGATAATCTACTCTCCCGAAAAGTAGATAATCTACTTTTTGGGAAAGTAGATAACCAACTTTGCCGGAATGTAGATATTTCCCATTTTCTGATACCAGTTTCCCGTTTTCTATGATAATATACTTAGGAAAATCAGGTAATATTTCCCAAAAAGTCGATAATCTACTTCCCCTAAAAGTCGAAAATCTACTTTCCAGAAAAGTAGATAATCTACTTTTTGGGAAAGTAGATAGCCAACTTTCCCAGAAAGTAGATATTTCCCATTTTCTATGATACAAATTTCCCGTTTTCTATCATAATCTACTTCGGAAAATTAGGTAACATTCCCCCCAAAAAGTCGATAATCTACTTCCCCTAAAAGTCGAAAATCTACTTTCCCGAAAAGTAGACAATCTACTTTTCAGGAAAGTAGATAACCAACTTTCCCGGAAAGTAGATATTTCCCGTTTTCTATGATATAAATTTCCCATTTTCTATGATAAGTAGATAACCAACTTTCCCAGAAAGTAGATATTTCCCATTTTCTGTGATACAAATTTCCCGTTTTCTATGATAATATACTTAGGAAAATCAGGTAATATTTCCCAAAAAGTCGATAATCTACTCCCCCTAAAAGTCGAAAATCTACTTTCCCGAAAAGTAGCTAATCTACTTTTCAGGAAAGTAGATAACCAACTTTCCCGGAAAGTAGATATTTCCCATTTTCTATGATATATATTTCCCGTTTTCTATGATAAGTAGATAACCAACTTTCCCAGAAAGTAGATATTTCCCATTTTCTGTGATACAAATTTCCCGTTTTCTATGATAATATACTTAGGAAAATCAGGTAATATTTCCCAAAAAGTCGATAATCTACTCCCCCTAAAAGTCGAAAATCTACTTTCCCGAAAAGTAGATAATCTACTTTTCAGGAAAGTAGATAACCAACTTTCCCGGAAAGTCGATATTTCCCATTTTCTATGATATATATTTCCCGTTTTCTATGATAAGTAGATAACCAACTTTCCCGGAAAGTAGATATTTCCCATTTTCCATGATACAAATTTCCCGTTTTCTATGATAATCTACTTCGGAAAATTAGGTAACATTCCCCCCAATAAGTCGATAATCTACTTCCCCTAAAAGCCGAAAATCTACTTTCCCGAAAAGTAGATAATCTACTTTTTGGGAAAGTAGATATTTCCCATTTTCCATGATACAAATTTCCCGTTTTCTATGATAATCTACTTCGCAAAATTAGGTAATATTTAACAAAAAGTCGATAATCTACTTCCCCTAAAAGCCAATAATCTACTTTCCCAAAAAGTAGATAATTTATTTTTTGGGAAAGTAGATAACCAATTTTCTCTGAATGTAGATATTTCCCATTTTCTAGGATACCAATTTCCCATTTTCTATGATAATCTACTTCCCAAAATTAGGTAATATTTCCAAAAAAGTCAATAATCTACTTCCCAAAAAGTCGATAATCTACTTTCCCAGAAAGTAGAAAATCTACTTTTCGGGAAAGTAGATAAGCAACTTTCCCAGAAAGTAGATATTTCCCATTTTTTTATGATACAAATTTCCTGTTTTCTATGATAATCTACTTTGCAAAATTAGGTAATATTTCATAAAAAGTCCACCCTGGCCCAACCTGTTAACCAAAATTTGATATATGAATTATTGCTTGTTCAAATGGCTTTTAGAAAATTTTAATTACTTTTGCAATGTTAATTACTCACCACTTATGGGTTTTCGAGGTCATTTCTTGGTGCTTGTGTATTATTCTGGATGTACTTTAATGGTTAGGCACATTAAATTTTAGTTCTGAGAGAAAAGGTATTTTTGGCTAAAAATCCTGTAAGGGGTAAGCCTTACAATTTTTGGCATTTTGTCCACGGTGAGCCAGGAGTATCTATACTGAGATTTTGAACAAAATCTATTTTTTGGACCCTTACAGGATTTTTTGGCAAAAAAAAAAAAAAAATAAATGAATATATATATGTCTTGAATAAAGACGAAAGCTAAGGTACTTCGTTGTTTCCATTTTCCCGTGTGATTTTATCAAGATTTATCTTATCCACGTTTTCATTGTGGATTTACATGAAATATAATATATATATATATATATATATAATATATATATATATATATATATATATATATATATATATATATATATATATATATATATATATATATATATATATATATATATAATATATATATATATATATATATATATATATATATATATATATATATATATATATATATATATATATATATATATATATATATATATATATATATATATATATATATATATATATATATATATATATATATATATATATATATATATATATATATATATATTATATATATATATATATTATATATATATATATATATATATATATATATATATATATACATATATATATATATATTATATATATATATATATATATATGTATATATATATATATATATATATAAATAATATATATATATATATATATATATCTCTTAGAAACAAAAAGTTTGTTAGGATAGCCTCTGAGTTAAAAAGAATTAAAGGTTGCTAAAAATTTTACAGGACTTTCTCAAGCGTATTTTCACCATCAGACATTCTTCTCAACAGTTTCCATCAAGACTCTTGATAATAAACAAGGCAGTTAATGTTCCTTCAGTATAGCCATGAGTTAAAATTTATACAGTACGTATAGGAATTAAACAATAAAACATAAAATAATAATATAAAACTAAAATGAGGCATGAGTAACTTCATACTGTACTTAACCCTCTGATAGCTGAGCAATAGTTTTTTAACTTCTGTGGTCACTGCTTATACTCAATACGTTTGATTGTTGTAAGGGGCATAAATGAGCTAAATTTATGTTGTTAAAAAGCAATGAATTATTTACTGTACTGTGACCTATTAAAATTATGTAAAAGATTGTTCTTAATTTGGGCAATTTTATCCTGCAATGATACACAGTGACAAACTATGAAACAAGTAACCTTTAAAAGACTTAATATCTTGGCCACGTCTTCACTACTAATGACTCGAGTCCCTGCCGCCCTTGAGCGGGCGAGCGTCTGCTGTGTGTGGCCACCACCCCAACCAATCACCTCGACTCAGCTAGGTGGACAGCCCACCTGCTATCACTCCCTACTACTTTCCTTCCCGTTTCTATGCTTTCCTTCTCTCTCTCCTCTCCTCTCACATGGCAAAGTTATTTGCCACTTTACTTCATTATCATCATCATCAAATGCCTAGTGATGTTACAGCCCATCAGATAGTGTGTTATACAGTACTGTAAGCTTAAAGCAGGAGCTTATATTTTTCAAAAGTGGTTGTCTATTTTAAGATCTTTTTATGGTGGATTGAAGTCATAAATGTAAGCCTTGAAATCTATGGATATCAGTTGAGAGGAAATTTTCCCCTTTGAGTTTTCCTTTTAGTTTGAGCAAATTCTTGTTATTTGACAAACAACCTGTAAAATACTTAAAAATACAGTATACAGGGCCCCCCCAAGTTCACGGATTTTTATTTCGCGGTTCTCTATTATTCGCAGATGACACCCTGGATGTTCCCAAGAATGTCTGTGGGTAGTTTTAAAGTTGCCGGCATTTTCGTGGCTGGAACAGGGAGCCATTCATTCTGGAGACAGTAATTTCTGTTACCTGTATTGTAAATATGTGTTTGTGTGTAGACACACACACATACAAAACACACACAAATAAATAATAATTGGAAAATTCTCTGACAATAATCAGAATTTTTTTTATTAAAACTGTGACAGTCTACCCTCAAGTATGTTCCTTATTAACAAAGTAATATAGCACGGACTTCAGGGTAGACTTGCATTTTTAATAAATTTTTCTGATTATTTGTAAGAGGATTTTCCAATTAATATTTATTTGAGTGTGTGTGTGTGTGTGTGTCTACACACAAACACATATTTACAATATACAGTACAAGTAAAAGAAATAATTGTCCCAAGGGGAAACACATAAAGGGAATATATGTACATTTCTTTGTACACAAGTAAAAATGTAACACCCCCCGGTCTGCAAATGCTATTCGCGGATTTGACGATTAGCGGCCATTTTGAGAACCCAACCCCAGTGAATTTGGAATTTGGGGGGCCCCCTGTACTACATATAACAAAATAAATACAACAATACATAAACATAAAAGGGTTCTCACTGATTTTATTTGTAAAAGTTATGTACAGTATTGCACAAATGAATATCATTGCGTAATACAGTACCCAAATCATTTAAAAACACCTAAAAGTATGGAATTTAACATATCACTTGGGAATCAATGGATTGAAAAGTTTCTTGTTCAATGATGCCATGTTGGAGTGTGTACAGCTTCTTAAAAGTTGTTCTGCCAATAACATTTTTCACTTACTACAAGATTTATTCATTTGCTCAGCAGTTTTGTCATTTTGAAGACTTTGTGAAGGAGTTTCTTTTTCTAATACTGCCATTGCTGCTTGTTTAAGTTCCTTAGGACTCATTACATATAACACTGTTCTTGGTCGTGCTGTAACAGCTTGCTTGCTTTTCTTGTTCGGCTGCACACCACTAGAATCTTCCAGCCACGACGGAACGTGCCGTACCCTTTGTGTCGAATTTTGATCGGGATCCATTGAATACATGTTACACAATTATTTGATAACAATAACTAACAATACTATTACTAACCTCAAACAACACTTAAAGCTTCTAATTATTTCAGGAAAATACTAGTCAGTTATGTATCAAATCTGTATGGAAAAAGACAGGGTTCAGGAGTTGATAGGCAGTGTTAATCTAATTGCACAGCTTATGTATCTAAACTATCAATATATGTATTGTAAGTGCTATGACACTCACTACACAGCAAAATGTTATACTCCAAAAACTGCAAGAAATTACAGACTGACATAATTCTCAAAATATGGAAATTTAAGCCATCAGCACATTTAGTATTAATTTAAACCAGCACTTAATAAATTTCAAAGCTGATATCACATACACACTGTAAATTATCCCTGATCTTTAATTACCATAAAAACACTAAGTCAGTCTCAGCACAGATGTCTACATAAAAATATTTCACAGTACAGTATGTGTACAGTAATATTAAAAGATAGTTCTTTGTATTTTGGTCAACAAATACAGTAATATTTGAAACTCGAGTACCAAATAATAAAAAATACAGTATTTAGATGTTACCATACTCCAAGCTGGATTCTGAGGAGGATGGAGACAGCTGTGGGTACTGCTCGGGAACTGGGTGAAGATAAGGGTTAGGGCGTCGTACTGGAATGCCATAATAATCATCTGTATCCTCTGCTGATGTGTCTCCACCACCCCAGTCTAAACCAGTAGCTGCACGGTCATTTACCAGCTGTTTGAATTCTTGAATGGACTCATTAAGTGACCACAGCTGACAGAGAAGAGACATGTCTAGCTGACGCAGACCAACCTGTACGAAGAATTCAGAAAAAAATTTATAGCATCTGATTCTAATTATTACATACAGTATTCACCCTTTGTCAAAGATTTAAAAAAAATAGGAATATAGTAAACTGAAAAATTAAAAACACTGAAGTGTGACCCCCAAAAGGAAGCTAAGTAGAATACTGTATAGGAAATACCCATTCCCAGTTTCAAATGATTAATGTTCTAGCTGTGAATTTTTCAATTAACATGTGTGGATGATAAATGACAAGGGCCCTAATAAGACCAAACCAGCTGAACCGATGCAACATAGAAAAATACTATGTACTGTACTTTTCTTTCTCATTCATATTGCAGCCAAATCATTGTGTCTTATTTTTAAAAGAAATTACACTACATATACTGTATGCTACTGAAGTGAAAGAACATAATTTTATATTACTAGAAATCAACACATTACGTATGACATTTATACTGTATACTGCTACAGCCGAGAGAGACGAGCATAAGCATTCTCAATAATGTACTCACCCTATATCTCAACATTAAAATTTAAGTAGCGTTGAACTTAGGTATTTAATTTGCCTAATGCCAGGTAATTTATTCAGCTGAGAGAAACACCTACCATTAAGAAAATAAAAGGGTATTATGGATGGTTTATTCCTTAAGGAAGTATTATTTCTACTTTGAAATTCCTTTAAACCAAACTTATTTTACAAATAAGTTCAGTTATGTACTATTATTGATACATTTAGTAACTGGGGTAAATACAAATACTGTATTTTACAGAAACTCACCATCTCCTTTCTCAACACAACCAATTGTGAATCTAATGTGGAAGGTCTGCGTTGCCTGGGAGGACCATGTGCAGGACTTAATCTTGGGTTATTTCCAGTGATTGAGCCAGGAACTGGAGGACTTCCTCTTGGACTGTGAGTTTTATTTCCTGAACTGCATCCACTCTGGTTACGAGGAGAAGTTGAATGGCTCCTAGGCGATGAACGAGGAGAGAATCCCTGAATGGAGCCATTGGCATAATATGGTTCAAATGCACTGGCACCATACCCCACTCCAGAATAATGTGAACGAGCAGATTCCGGGCGAGAGTCCATACGTGATTCAGTGCGGGAATCAGCTCTTACAGGTGGACTGTAACGTTCAGTGTTAGGTTTGACTGGTGGACTGTATCGTTCTACTCCAACACCACTGCCACTTCCTCCGCTGCCACCACCACCACTACTGCCATCTCGTCTACCAGCAAAATTAATAAGACCACTCAGACTTTTTGGTAGAGGAGGGAGTCCTTGAATTGTTGTCATCTTCACAACTTTATTGACTGATCAACAGTTTGGTAGCAAGAAGCAAAATTATCTTTTATTTTTGTGTGAACTGAAAAGTACTGTATGTACTGTATTCTATCTTCTTATCGCTGCTAATTACAACTCCTGAACCCTGCCACAATAGAAAATCAGAGATTACTCATATTTACACAACAGTCTCCATCACTTTCAATTACTGTTCTTTTAATCATGTCTTTTAAATTCTTGCTCTCCACTGAAATCATTATCTGACTACTGTACAGTAAATATATATACAGTACTGTATATATTTTATATTTACTTGCAGTATTTTCTAGAATCTGGAGAAAACAAAATATTAGAAATTAGAAACTTAGGTGTACGATTATCTCCACAAGTCAATGCTACAGTACAGTACTGTCCACTTAAAGAGCCTTTTACACTGGTGAGTAACTTTCACCTCAAAATAAACTCTATACAGTACAGTGCTCAACAGATAGAAGTAAATACAGTTCATTATAACATAAGTCTAATGGGCCTTGAGGCATTCACTTAGGGAAAGAAGCCATTTATTTACCATTTTGGATTATGGCAGACTTTTGTTTATGTGGACCTTTTAAAACACTACAGTACAGTACATCTAAACTTAAGGAGGAAAAGAAGGTAAGATATTACCAAGTCATAAAAATTGCTTCTTTCACATTTAAGGGTCTTACAAAAAAGAAGACAATATATTAATGGTACAGTACAAATGAAGTACAATTACATGACTTAGAACCCACAGGGGAACATGCAACAAAGAGAGCCATTTGGGTAGAAATACTGATTAATTACCAGGGTATTTGCTTTTATGAATATCAAGCTCCTTGCAAAAATTTCACTGAGTTTCATGTAATGAACGGAAGCCAAGGATGGAATGTACCAATGGAGGCACGAAGGTATTCTACATGCTTGTGGTTGAAGACAGAGAAAAAAAAAGCTAAGTGATACAGTACATGCCAATGTTAATATTCAAGACAATATGTCTGTATTGCCATACATGGACTGTGACATAAGGATGTGCTCATTTACTGGTAGTAGTCCAGGTTAAAGTTCATCGACATTAAAAAAAAAAAAATATTGAAGACATCTCACACTTCCAGGCTCGGTATAAATCTCTTGTAAAAACTATGAAAAAGGTACAGAGCTGCAAAAATGTAGGGGCCTACTAACTACGTGAAACTTATGCAAAGTCAAGAGACCCCTCAACTGAATTTACTTTAAAATGCCTATCTAGGAATCATGAAAAAAAAAAGGTTCCTTTTCCTTTATTTGGGAGGAATTAAGCAAATAACTCGTGATCCAATACAATGCTATACATTATGCAAATTCAAGGGGGTTTAGAATATAATTAGTGAAAAGTATACGGTTATACTGGATAACTTATACTGTACAGTAATCATTTATGGGAAATAAGATGAAACTAAAGGTTAAAAGACAAATGGCAGGCACCATCAATTGCAAAATATATAAATTATGGCCTCAACACTTAAAACAGCATCGCATCAACTCCGTACACTTAATCACATTGGGTTTACTCATATTTAAATACATTATATCTTAACATGCGCCCAACCCCCATTCCCCCAAAAGTACGGTACCACATTTACTGTTACAATAGTTTGAAGCTGGCATCCTATTGATGATCTCTCATTTGAACTTCTGCCTCCCCCACTAAAATTCAGGTTTCCAAAATGTGTGCCCACCTGCCTTGAAATGTTTTCAAGGCAAAATTACAAACTATATTGTAATGAAGACTCACTTTGTTTCCAGTTTTGAAATGTAGATCTAGTATTTTCAACTTATATTATTTGTGGTAGCCAATTTGTAGGCTATGGCGAACAGCACCTAAAAATTTTCATGTACAGTAAATTATATTTTCTTGAAAATTGTAAGTCACATAAAGCTGGCAAAAAAGAAAAAAGAGGGAGGGGGAGAGTCGCCCCTTCTTGCGCCCCCCCCCCCCATGTGAAGAGGTTTGAAGGTAGCACGCAAAGTATATTTTTTGAGAGACTGGCAACATTTCTATAATAGTTGAAGAATGTGGCGGGCCAGTAACCTCATCGATGTGAACCACAACTCAATATGCACCCCCACCCCTCCCAACTATGCCTTCTAAATCAAGTCTCCTTCCACTAATTTATCTTTAAATTCACATTTCAGTACTGTAATGCCATCTCTGTACCATCCATTTGTAACATTAGTTAATTAAATAATATCAACCGATATTTTCTTAGCCTTAAAAAAAGCAAACTTCGGCCAGTACTGTATTGATTATATACACTGTATACCAAATTTGACTATCTCTTAAAACATGTACAGTACTATAGGCTAGATTAATATGCAAATTGTGAGGAACTTCTTTGCTCAGTTTAATGTGGCAATAACACTCCCCCCCCCACCGTTTTTCCAGCAATTTTGCTGCGTAGCCTACGGTCTATTGGCGACACTTTTAAAAAGGAACTTTCCATTGGTCCTTTTCAAAACTGAATAGGTTAGAATGGGTTAACCCTTTAGGTGCGTAATTAAATTTCGCGCCGGTTCCTGAAAAGTGTCAATTATCCTGCCAAAAATGAATTTCATATAATCACATTTTCTATATGTTTTTCCTAGAGAACTTTTAGTATATTTTCCAAATCTGGAACAAAAATTCACATATGTGTGCAAATTTTAGAGAAAAAATGACATTTATACCCAAAAATGCAGGAAATTGGTATAAATCAATGTCTGGTATATGGCAAATAAATTTAATCAATTTGGTTACTAAACAGCAAATTTAGATATGTATTACATATTCAGATAATATCAAACAAAATAGTACAAAAATAAGCTATATTGCATTCAGGAAATACTCCTATACCTCAATACATAATATGTCCGCATGTCGTCTCATTTGGGGAAGTTTTTTCAAGGCCGTGGGATATCCCCGCTTGTCGCATTTAATTAATATAATATTTTGGGCGGGTTTACCCGCATGCCGCATCCAAAGGGTTAAATTGATTTATTTTAAGTTAAAACTCTTCACGAATAAACTGAGGACACTTATACCATTAAATAAGACCTCGACTGAGCTTCAAAACCCAAAGATCCCAGTGATGTCGTTATAAACCCCACCTAACATCTATCTTGTAACCATACTACTGTAAATAAGTGCTTTGTCGGCAGCATGCTTCCAAACCATTATATGTACTATATACATCAAAGTTCAGAACTGTAGCCAGTTCAAACATATGATTCGTTTATCAGTAACCAAATTCCCAACCATGCCACTGCACGGGCAATTAATAACAAACAATTTAAAGTAAATTTATAGTACAGGACCTATATAATGTTTTTGTGTTTAATGATAATTTCAGACATAAGATATTTTTCTGTCATTTTTCACAATTTTAATTCAAAACAGAGATATCGTAAACTGAAAATCAGAAAATTACTAGAAAAGCTATTATTGCATTTGTTGTCACCAACCGAATCGTCTTGTTTTTGTCTGAAATTATCATTACACAAAAAATATCTCTGATATGGCCTCTATTATAAATTTACCCAATTTAAAATCGAAAATTAACGTTTAAAAACCAACTTTCTTCGAAGGAAAGGTATCACAATCTGAAGAAATAAAATAACCCTATGTACGACACACTTTTTTGTGACCGTATTTGATTATCTATACTGTATTAAAAGAGTAAGCAAGAACCTGAGACTGTGTGCAAAATAACAAAAAGAAAGGGAGAACCAAAGCAGTAGCAACAAGAATGGTAGGAATAACAGCATATGCAGAGATGGGAACAAGGTGGACGGTTACAACAGTATTATAGTGACAACACATGCTGCACCAGCTGACACCTTTCACTGTTCCCTCATGTTACCACACTCCACATCACACTAAGGTCACACACACCACATGCACAACACTTCTCTTGGTACCTCGAATAACACTACGATCCGGCATTTTTTTTTTAAAGTAATTACGCCCAATGAGTAGAAAGCTCAAGACACGAAGGGACAAGACAATCTCATTTAGCAACCATAAAAATCATATGATATTCAGTCAATTTAATCAAGGACAGCTGACAAAAGCCATGAGTGGCTTGTTTCCAGTAATCCTTATGCCAGCAGCATCTGGTGTTCTTAGGGCCAGATGGTCATCCATTTATGTCAAGCATTAATTATGCATTAGTGGCAAAGGAGACGACTCACCAAACCTCCAAGGACAAGAACTCAAGCCACCAAGGATAAGAACTCACTAATTGTATTATGATACACGTCTTCAGCTCCAACGTCTAATAGGTAAGTAGGACGTGGAACCTTGAATGGAAACCATGGGAGGGGCTCTTGGGAGAGGCTAAACCTGAGTTAAGGATGGGGTTGAAGTGAGCGGGAGGAGGGGTTGGAAACATTGTTGTGGTGTGGGGTTGTTGGCGAAGAAATGAAGTACCGGACGGGATGCAGTTTAAGGCGGGCGGGGAGGAACCTGGTGGTGGTGATAGACTTAAAGTGATGAGGGGTTGGGACATAGTGACAGGGCAGAGTCAAACAGGCTAAGTAATCATGTGTCGAGGTTAAGGTCATAGCCAAAATGTCCATATAATATTTCAACACTGCCTTCACCTCCACATACGTGTGTACGGTACTATATTCTACTTTGTATTATCGTCGGAGACTGGTTTCAGTACTTATAGGTTTGTTAGTGTGGCTTACATGAATATTTGAGCTCTTTCTAAATACTGTAGAATACATCAAAGTACTTAATGACTTCAAAATCATAACTCAATAGACAACATACAGTACATACAGCTAGACCCCGACTTACGACGGGGTTAGGGACCCAAATCCAGGTAGTAAGTCCGAATGGTCGTAAGTCCGACATAGATAAAAAATCTACAATGAAATACAGTACAGTAAAAGTAATAAATAATGAGGAATGGATACAGTACAGTGAAAGTAATAAATAATGAGGAATGGATACAGTGTGACTGAGCACTTACCTTTAACGTAGTCAGCTGAATGCACATGGGGCCCCCATAATTTTCTAATTATACATGGCGACTACATTAACTGGAAACGTTTCGGTATAGAAAATGCGTGAGTCATTTGAAGAAAAGAAGGAAAAAAAATGGTCACAACTGCGGCGGTCGTAAGTCCCGACGGTCGTAAGTCGAAGCAGTCGTAAGTCGGGGTCTAGCTGTATATTGTTTCTCACTCTTGATCTTTTTTTTTTTCATTTTTTTATTTTTTTATCATTACTGTATTACATTTTCGCCCCCCAGGCCCCGATGTGGGTCAGTAACCTGTGCCCCGGTGGGCTAATACCCGTAAAAACCCAGTCATCCCGAGGGTTTGGGGGCTCACGCTCTCTCGGTTAGTAATTATAGTTCAAATGCAACACATAAACTAGTAAAAGAAGGCTGTGCTGAATGGAAGCATTTTAATGAAAGACTAAAATCTCAATAGTAATCAAATGAACACAAGACTTCGTAATCGGTTCTAACAAGTATTATAGCTGAACATAATTTTGCTTTTGACAAGTTATTGAGTGTTATTGCAAGCGGTACTGAGTATGAAGACACATAAACAAACAATATGTTAGGCTGTAAGTCATGTCATGTTTATTGGGTGTGTCTGCCCGTATACAGTATATATATAGTGTTGAGATGGAGGCAGATGAGAGACCCAGAGTAGGTTGAGGTGTTGGGTGGTGTAAGGGGAGCTTGTTTGCGTATAACACACCTGACGCAGCGAGTCTGAATAGCCGGCCTGGACACGTGATGCCCGGCAGGGCACCGCTTCCTCACTGTAGCTATCCCCATCATAGTGCCAACACCTAACCTGTTTCTCTTGAAGACTTTCAACACGTTGATGTATAATTTTATGGTTGTATCAAGGCTTGAACAAATTAATTTCAAGAATAATTTGCTGCTCAAAACACATATAGTCTACATTCAGTTAAGAAAATACTGGAATAATTATCTAAAAGTAGTCAGCAATTTGCTGTTCAAAACACACACAGTCTACATTCAGTTCAGAAAATACGATAACCTGGTGGATTGCTTAACTTTTCAATATACTTTACTGTAAAATTCTTTTACTCTCCAAGTAAACAGATTCAATAATAATCTTGGACAATTCTGATGACAGATTGACCAGATTTTACTCTTAATCCTAAAAACTAAGTTTATTTATCCAATACAGTACAGTATTAATTATCATAATACAATGCACAGTATATTAACCTATCCAGTGTAACAGTAGTACCGGCTTTTCTGCTGGAGTAATCTTTTCGTTTTGTTATCTCCTTGTTAAAAAATATTGTCAAAAATTCATACAGTACAGTAATTATATTATACTGCGCAACAGTGGTCTCCATATTTGAAAAGGAACATCATCATATCAGAAAAAATTCAAACAGCAAAACTGAGCTGATATTTTAAGATAGAAAAGGACATAGACAACCTTAATTATAATACTGTACCTTCTTCAGAATGACAACAGATATACAAGTATTGTACAGTACAACAAGACAATCATATATACTATACAGTAATCCATACAGGAGGAAAGAGCAAAATACCTGACTGTGTAAAGAGTGCCACAAATGTTAATGCATTTAAATGATGCAGTGAATATCTTGCCATGACCAGCTAAATTGTTAATAACACTATTTTACTGTGAGTGTGCTCTGATTGGCTAATCGTCCATTACCGGCAAACAATGCGAGAATTATATGTGACCGTGACTTTTGGCGACATTTGGCATTTATTTTACTGTAACTAGATCATTACTGTGTAGCTATAAACATACCTAACCAAGAGTTGTTCGATTTTGTTCTTTTTTTCCACAGATGTTCTTATCATTAGAAAAGAGGCGACATTTACTAGAACCTAAAAGAACCTGACTTAACCAACCAAATAAACCTACCTAACTTCCTAGCCGGGGGCTGGACCCCCCCCCTGTCATATTAAACATAAAGTACTTATCCAGTCAGAGCGCACTCATGGTAATTTAAATAGTTTTAGTAGGAATTTAGCCGGTCATGGCAAAATTATCTACTACGCTAAATAAATTAAATGACAAACACCAGTAAAGGTTTGTTTGTTATTTATACAGAGGAACATTATACAATAAAATTTCAGATGAGGGTAAATAGCTGATAATTTCCCTTTAACTGTCAAGCACATATTTTGTGCATATATTATCCTTCAATGAACTTTGGCAAGTTATAGTGGTATGTTACAAGTACATGTATGCATATTGAGGTTGATTAAGCTTCCAATTCTTTTTAGTATTTTGGGTAAAGGTGTAGAAAGGGGTGACCACCAGAAGTTGTTTGTTGATTTTCTTTATTTTAGTTAAACATATTGTTTTGATGATTTAAAGTATATTAAAAAAAATAAAAACTTTCTGGTATAATTGTAAGTATTTTTTTAAGATTTTTTTTATTTACTCTATCTCGCTTCATAATTCTCCTCCCGGCGCCATTTTTATTGTTTATCTCGCTGAATCCCTCTTCAAGAGGGATGGTGAACGCTTCCACGAATTCCTCCTCACCATTGCTGACGTATATCAACCTCAATATTAAGGTAAGTTGTTGAACACATAAATTAACACGATAATGCAAAGAACCTGACCTAACAAACCCAAAGGTTCTATGCAATGTCATTTCCATTTTTGTGTTTAATATCAACATATTAGAGTAGAAAAATTTCAACCAATTCGGACAATTCCTTCTGGCAGTAGCCGTTCTACACTTTTTTTTTTGCACCCCATCCTTGTGTAAGGTGAAGCGCAGAAGAGTTTACAGCGCCCAACAGGGAAGCATGCTAAGTTCATGCTTGCCTTATGTCTCATGAGTTAAGGGCGTAGAAGCCTGAAGAGTCAAGGGCGTAGAAGCCTGAAGAGTCAAGGGCGTAGAAGCCTGAAGAGTCAATGGTTTATGTCTAAGCAAGTTATTGGAAGCTCCAACAACTTTCCCTGAATACGAATTCGCAACTTTCGATTTACAGCAGGTACCTACTTTGCTGCTAGGTGAACAGGGACCAAGGGGACTAGGAAGAGTGTGCAAACAACTTTTGCCGGTCAGGGAATTTGTTTGCACACTCTTCCTAGTCCCTTGGTTCCTGTTCACCTAGCAGCACAGTAGGTACCTGCTGTAATCAAAAATTGATTTCGTATTCATGGACAAGTTGTTGGAGCTTCCAATAACTTGCTTAGACATAAACCATTGACTCTTCAGGTTTCTACGCCCTTGACTCTTCAGGCTTCTACGCCCTTAACTCATGAGACATAAGTCATTTCTGGATTTTAGGAGCCACTTAATCAGGTAAACTTGTCACACTGCCGTCCACCACTAAGGTTCTATCAACACTACACTGATCACGTCTCTGAACACTGGTTACACCCTAAAACCCAGTAGGAAACTGGTACAGTATGTGGATCAGAGGTGGTAGATCAAACCGCATAAGTCACACCACAGGTCACAGGTCAAGTCCTACTCAGAACAAATTCGCGGGAAGCAAATGTCGAGCCCCTAGGTAACGAAGGTTTACAATATTTTCATTTTTCCCCATTTGTTCCTGCATATTACGACAACCATTGACTAAAACCTTGACTTCTTGAATTAGTGTGAATGTTATGCACCGTCATAAACTAGTAAATATGTTCGTTCATTTGCAAAAAAGTAAAATTTCGACATTACTCACACATCTCCCTCACACTCCAGTCAGCACCAGTGGTTGTTTACATCTCCTCTCACCGTCCCAACCATAGCATGGAGTCTATGGCTGTACTGTAGAGGTTATACCTGTTAAATTTTTATGTGTTCCGTATTGTGCATTTTGCGCATTGTCAAACAATAAAATAAATTAATAATTTAATTATACAATAAACATACGAATTATATAATATATCGCAAATGGTGACTGGTATATATTGAGGGAGTACATTTGGGACACCTACACTGGAACACTCAGGCTCGATAACTCGCGGGAGGCGGGGCGTGGGAGACGCTTTGAGGGTATTGTTTCTTAATGCTGGAGTGATCTGCTACCTGCTGTTTCTTATAGAGGCTGGAGGACTATATTCTTATTTTTTAACACAACCTAGCATACATACTAAGTATAACAAACAGGGCGACTAAATTTTGCCGATTTAACCTATATTTGTCTTGATACTTGATTTAATTGAAAAAAATAAAATTTTCAATTAGATCGAAAACTATATTTGTTTTGAAATTGGAAATAACATAAAGATTTCATTAACGACATTATAATAGAAAAATAAATAAAAAGGCATCTTAAACTGGAAGGTGTAGCGTACAGTATGTGGCCAGTGGTCGATTCTCTTTATGGTTGTCTATTATCTCTTTGTATGGGCTCATATACGTACGTACATGTAAGATATCTCACTCAGGATTGAGGTAGGATAAAAACTCACAATGCGTTTTCTGTATATATATTATTGTACAGTGCAGTACTAAGGAGTTACTAGGTGGTGAGTAGTTTGCTCAGAGGTCCTGTTGGGCGAGGAGCTGATTGGTGAGGCGCTGGTCCAGACGGTCGTGTAGAATGACCTCTCCTGCCAGCCTGTCCCGTATTTATGTGATTCTGCCGCATGAGGAATCGAGGCGCGCATAGTGCGAGTCAAATCACGGGGGGAGAACGCGAAAGGTGTGAAACTCTCTGATCCTGAGCTTGAGGTGGAAGGTCAAGACTAGGTCGGCGGTCGTACCACTGTGGGGTTATGTGATGTTGGTTTACACTCAGGATGGGTTGGAGAAAGGAAACTCACAATGTGCTCTCTGTATACATGTTGTATTGGATGTACAATGCAGCTTGGTGCTGGGAAGGCAGCATGGTTACAAGTGTGATGTAGAGAGAGCTGGTTGGTGAGGGTGCTCAGAGGAGGACAGCTTGTGGGTCGCCAAGCTCGCCGGCGGGAGCGAGGACCGCCAGGCAGGCGGAGGAGGAGGAGGTGTTGCTGGCTGGTTGGTGTAGGTAGAAAGAGAGATCACCACGAGGTCAGGTCTTAAATAGCGGGGGTTGGCGTGGCTTAGTTGCCCCCGCTCCGTGGGCGGCGCTGGTTGACCTAGACCACGAGGCATACACAGGGGAATTCGTGGGGTCGGCTATGCAGCGACAAACAGCGTTTGTAGGGGAGAAATCCACTACAATAATCCCTCCTTCCCTCCAGGCAGTGTAGGAGACCTGTTGTCTGCAGGGTTGCATAGCACATGTGAGGCAGAACGGGCGGTGCATGCCTCATGTGAGACAACGGCGATGGCGTGGAAGAGCCGGTCGCTGGAGACAACTGTCTAGATACACAATATTTGTGGGAGTAGAGAGGGAGAAAAAGGGTGTGTGGAGGCGATGAAAGTTGTGCTTCCCTCACGTCAGGTACAGAGTCGTCAGATGCGCCTGCTGGGGTGTGTGGGCCTGGGTCAGGAACAAGGGCTGTGTCAGCAGAAGCGGATGAGGGCTCGTGACAGCAGCTGGGTCCACGACAGCAGCAGGGTGCAGGACAGTAGCAGGGAGTACCTGAGGGAGAAAAGAGGGGTGTGTGGGTCCGCACTCAGGAGCATGGGCCGCGTCAGAAGCGGCAGGGGGTACTGCTGGGCCGGGGCGGCGTCTGAGGCAGGACGGGTGTGTTGGCCCGCGTCAGGAGCAGGGGCCGCATCAGGGGCGGCAGGGGGTACTGCTGGGCCGGGGGCGGCGTCTGAGGCAGGACGGGTGTGCTGGGGTCGGTAGGACGTGGCGCTTGGGGCAAGAAGAGGAGCTGGTGTCTGCTTAGAGAAGCAGTGCTGCTCTAGGGTGTCTAACGTGCGGTTTAGAGACAGTAGCTGTAGAGCCGATGAGAGCTTCCTCTGGGTGGATAAGCCAGTCTTCCATGTTGCTTGAAGACTGGGAGAGTGATCGGTTTCTCCTCCATCCTGTGTGAGTGCGAATCTCCGGGAGTCACCATTTGTGGGGTAATGATATGTTTGGTTCACTCAGGATGGGATGGAGAAAGGAAACTCACAATGTGCTCTCTGTATACATGTTGTATTGGATGTACAGTGCAGCTTGGTGCTGGGAAGGCAGCATGGTTACAAGCGTGATGTAGAGAAAGCTGGTTGGTGAGGGTGCTCAGAGGAGGACAGCTTGTGGGTCGCCATGCTCGCCGGCGGGAGCGAGGACCGCCAGGCAGGCGGAGGAGGAGGAGGTGTTGCTGGCTGGTTGGTGTAGGTAGAAAGAGAGAGATCACCACGAGGTCAGGTCTTAAATAGCGGGGGTTGGCGTGGCTTAGTAGTTGACCCCTGCTCCGTGGGCGGCACTGGTTGACCTAGACCACGAGGCATACACTGAGGAATTCGTGGGGTCGGCTATGCAGCGACAAACAGCGTTTGTAGGGGAGAAATCCACTACAGTACAATGCAGCTTGGTGCTAGGGAGAAGGCAGCATGGTTAGTGGTTACAAGCGTGAGTAGAGAGAGCTGGTTGGGGAGCGTGCTCAGAGGTGTTGCTTGCTACGGCTGTAGGTAGAAGAAGGGGTAGGTCATGGCCATGTGAGGTCTTTTATAGCGGGGGTAGGCGTGACTTGATGGTAGACCTCGGCTTTGTTCGGCGGCGCTGGTTACCGACCTAGACCACGAGGCGAAAGCTGGGGAATTCGAAGAGGGTCGGCTGGTCAGCGACAAAAGGTGGAAGATCTTTAAGTATACTGTACAGAGATTTTGAACAAAATTATTTTTTTTTCTCAGAATATTACAAGATATAATGTACCTCCTGAATATTTTGGGGGGTTGAAAAATTAATTTTGTTCAGAATCTCAGTACAGTACAGGTCATCCTCTACACTAAATAATTGGTTAATCTTTCTGGGCCTTAACCAAAAATATCTGTAATAACTTCTGCACTCCCTCTTTTCCAACCTGATAACTCTATAGCCAACACTCCTGATAAAGCCAATCTCTTTGGCACCTTATTCTCCCCAAACTCCACCTTTGACGATTCCAACTCTACCCCTCCTACTCCTGCTCCTCCTACTAAACCTATGCACTTTCCTATAATCTCCAATTGTAAGGTTGCTGTTGTGTTATCCAATCTGGATGTGAGTAAGGCACATGGAGTGTGCCGAGGTTCTGGCCCCTGCACTTGCTCACCTCTTTTGCCTCAAAACCCAAACTTTCCATTCTTCTTGGAAGCATGCCTTGGTTCAGCCCATCCCTAAGAAGGATGCTCATTCTAATTCCTTTAACTATTGCTCCATTGCCCTAACTTCATCCCTCTCTAAGATTTTTTAAACTATCTTAAACTCTCATTTTCTTTGTCACTTGAATCCCTTTCTCTTTTGTCGGATCACCACTATGGTTTCCGCTAGGTGAGGTCTACTGGTGATCTGCTCTCCTACTGCACGCACCTTTGGTCATCCTCTCTTAGGGATTATGGGGCAACCTTTGTTGTGACCCTCAACATCTCCAAACTTCCTTCTTTTGGTTTCTCTGCTCCACTCTGTTCTCATATCTCGCTTCCTTGAGAACCGAACCATGGCAGTTGTTGTTGAGTGATCACTCTCTTGCTCTTTCTCTTACCAATACAGGAGTGGTATTCCACAGGGTTCTATTCTTTCACTTACTCTCTTCCTTCTTTTTATCAATGATTTACTTAAAAATACTACTAATTCTATCTATTCTTACACTGATAAATCTACTCTTCACTCTTCTCATTTTCCCTTCCCTCTAATTCTCAAACTAGATTTGTTTCTAGAGCTGATATCGTTTCTTCTATCAATGTGGATCTGTGCAACATATCTGAATGCTGAGTAAGAAATTTGCTCAAATTCAACAGTAAGAAAAAGCCTTTTTTTTTAAAAGCCTGTTTTTGTGATATAGTCCAGAATGCGACGTCTAGCTTTATACCTAGGTATGTAAATGTCTAGCATTAACTCGCCAGGCCAACTTACAGGCAATTAAAACATCTAATAATTACTTAAAACATAATATTAGGACACGTCGCTACCTGGCATTTATTTTGATCTCCGACCAATCACATTTCAGGACACAACCATTTTGCCATATTCTAAAATAGATACGCTCGGTAGGCCTCGCCATTTCTTCTAATATGTCATGGAAGCCACACATCCACGCCATAGCTAAAGCTGCCTCCCAAAAGCTGGGAATGTTGTACAGATGCCGTAGCTACTACACTCCTGAGCAATTTTTAGGTTTATAAGGGATTCATTCATCGTAACTTGGAGTACAAACTGCTCTCATATCTGGGGTGACTCTTCTGGAATCAAAGGGTTTTTGTCTTATTAACTCTCCTCCTTTAGTCAATATTCTCTCTTCCTTTTCTCTTTGCTGCAGTGTTGCTTCACTCTGTTTTACAGGTACAGTACTTTAAGGGGCAATATTCAGTGAATTTGGCATTCTGTGTATGCCGACAAGGCAGTGAGCTTATAACACTTGTCTTGTGTCGGTCACACCAGAATAACCGTTTATAGTACATCCTTCTTTCCTCACACAGCCAAACTGTGGAATTCTTTGCCTTCATTTGTTTCCATCCTCATACAATGTCTCACTTCAAAAAGCTGGTTTTCCTGCATCTTCATGGTGTACATTAAAATACTCTTGATCTCTATTTTTTATATTTTTATTCTTATCTCCCCCCCCCCCCCAAGCTCCATTGTGGGTGGATGACCTGTACTTGGATAGGCTATTCCCCCTCATATATCTTGGGTACTATTCAGACAATTAATTACAACAATTTCAACATTTCAACCACTGATCCTTAATCAATGTGTCGATGACGACCTATACTGAGATTTTGAGCGAAATTAAGTTTGTTCAAAATCTTCGTACTGTAAAGGTTGTTTTCGGCCTGCAAATTATGAATCTTTGGTCAAAAAGTTGAAATTCTGTTTATTAAGTGATATCATATAAATCAGTATAATGTATTATCAAAACTTCATACTTTTGGGGAGTACTACTAAGAAATACGTAACTATATAAATTTCAATATTTTAATCACAGATCCTTAAGAATACTTAGATCAAAATACTGTACTATACTTTTCTTTTGGAATTGGAATTTAAGCAGGTTAACTCATTAAGTACAGTGCTGTACTTCCAGAGGAACACCAAAAAGCCACCTTGGAGACCCATAGTTAGCGAGTAATTAACTTTGAAAATATGTCATTAAATTCTTCCAAGATGAAAATTTAGTGATACAGAACAGTACTGTATTTGAGATAATTTTGGTATTTTCGTCTACCTTCTTGTGATGACATATTCAATATGTTGTTAATTATTTTAAGACTCATTAACACTAATTACTTGAATTATAAAATTCTGAATCCAGATCCTTAAACACCAGGTGATAATAGTACCTGTGTATAAAATTTGAACAAAATCTAAATTTTTATCTAATATGCTGTTAATTTTTCAGCAAAATATTTTTTTCTGGAAGGTGAGAACTAACATGTCAAAAGGGTAAAGTTATTCTTTTTAACTGAAAAAAATGTATATAAAGGTGATTTAAAACCTATGTACACAGCATATTTGACTTTTTAAATACAGTACAGGGGCCCCCGGGTTATGAATGGGTTCCGTTCCTGACGACGTTCTTAAGTCAGATTTGTACGTAAGTCTGAACACATGCTATATGCAGGCCGTACTTACAGAACAATATTTAAAATCCCACTACAGTATATCATAGCCTAAGTCCTTAAATATATCTAAAATCACTTAATTTAAAACAAAAGAAGAAATAGAATGACAAAATACAGAAAATTAAAGTAAAAAATAAGTCATCAGGTAAATAAAGTACTGTAAATTTCAAGTTTAACCCCATTTGTATCAGTGGATGTTCAGCTTAATTTGTAGATTTTTAAAAAGTGAATTAAACAATATGAATTTGGAATGAATCTGAAATAACCAAGCGGTTCCAAAAAGTCGATTATTATTATAGGAATATATTATGAAATAGATTAAGATGAATGAATTAGATGAATGTGAATTATATTAATATGCTGTACAAAACATGTTTGGTGTGTAGCCACAGAGAGAAGGTGGCAGAGGAGGGAAGGAGGACAAATCACCACCAATTATTTGGCAGCTAGTGATCCTTTTATAACAACAGAATGCAGTTCACTATAATTCCCATATTATTAAGGTTTATTTGATGCAGAGTTAATAAAACATTATAAAAAAATAATTAATTTTCCCCCCAAAATCCCAAACTCAATCCCAGATGAGCTATTGCGCCACAGTATATTTTCAGTCTCTTGTTTACAGAGCGGTAACAGATGAACGGTCCCGCTCCCTAATAATGTTGCCGGCACTCACCAGCTCTCAAGCACCGCTGTTGTTGTCACTACCAAAGAAGTTCGGTGCTTACCAATGGATCTGTCTTGAGCACTTAGTAAATAATATTGTAGCGTATTTATCAGAACTTAATACAGGTGCACCCCCTTAATCGACGCATATATGGACTGTGAAAAGTCGTTGGATAGTGAATCAATGGTTACCGAAGTATATAATCCCATAGGATTATAAAAAAAATCAGGGGATTAGGGACCGGCCAACCCCCCAAAACTCCCATGTACCCTTGATATATCTCTATTTTAGTTTTCCAACAAACTTGCTATTTTTCAGCAAAATGAAAACCAAGTTAACTAATGTGTTTAAATGTAAAACTTATTCTATATTACTGAAATATTACCTTATACTGTACCTGGCTTTTGAGCATGAATGGTCAAGATTTAAATTTTGTTAAAATTTTATACAATGGTACTACAGTACTCAACATACTGGTTAAGAATGTGTTGAAAATTTTCTAATTTGAATAATTAGTTTTATTTAATGATCCCTGACTTAATTACAAATGATTTAGAATATTTTAACCCCTTCACTACAAGATGGCCAGTTTTAATACTCTTGGGGTTTTCTTATGCAATATTGCGTATGATGTAATTACATACGCAAATTTGCATATGAAATAAAATTAATAGTTTTATGTATGAATGCTAGATACGCAAGACGCACATCTGGCAATGTCGGAGCGTTCCGACAACTGTGTAGACAGCCCACCAATGTTATGTTACCACACCAGTCTCCCTTTTCTTGCAGCTTGTGCCGATTTCTCGTTCATTACAGTGATCTAATTTATTCCTAACAGTGTTGAGAGTTATGAACCATGCCTCGTGTTGTTGACAAAGGTGGAGGGGAGGGAAGACATAAAAAGTGCAAGGAGATTGCACCACGTGCCTTATACTTGCACTTACGTATACTGTAGAAATAAATATTTTATTGTGATTACGTACTTGTGTAAAACTGTTTGTAGATAATTTATTTACAATGCTGATGAAACAAATTCCGCCTTTTTATCTCAATAAGCATATGTAATATCTCTTGTGTAGCACAGTCAAGTGCAGTGAGGTGAGTAACAAACTAGATCCCTAGTATCTCGTGGGAGAGCGCCTACTCAAACTTAAGTGTTAATATTTTGTTTGGCTAACACCAGACTATTTTATTCTGCAGAGGGTGCCCTGTACACAAGGGGTTAAAAACCCACTTATTCTACATGAATTTTGGCTAACTTTTCCATTTATTTCATGAGTGGATATTTGCTTGTACACGTAGTCGTCGTTTAGCAATCGTTTATTCAGTGATATTTCTTTTTAAAAATTTAAAAACACTATGTTATTTAACGATTTACAATTTTCTG
Organism: Homarus americanus; assembly: GCF_018991925.1. Lineage (NCBI taxonomy): Eukaryota > Metazoa > Arthropoda > Malacostraca > Decapoda > Nephropidae > Homarus > Homarus americanus. Next base: position 19,657,761 of record NW_024737097.1, on the reverse strand, counting down.
TATATCAATCTTCGACTCGGTGGGAAAAATTTGGGAGGGAAGTTGGAAAACTGGCGATTCTGTGCTCCACATGTCATCATTACAATATTGTAATGTAACTTACAAATAAAGAAAATACTATACTGTACTGTATACAGTACAGTATTTTATAGTTTTATAGTACAGTGCACTATTAAACTATAAAATGATGAGCATGGGTGTGAATGTGTGGGAAGTGAAGGTCTGTACAGTAGGGTCAGGATATATCGCAACTTTTTATAACAATCTTTTTATATAGTGACTGCCAAAATTATCGACATTTTCCAATATATATAGATACATTTATTTATTTTGCGAGGGAAATATATTAAATGTACCGCCATGGCAAACAAATGTGTTATTTGCTCACCAGAGGCGCCACCATGGCTGCTCACCCACACTCGCCCGCTCAGTCTTTCTGAGTGAGTGACAAATAAGCAACTGACTCTTCTGCAGATTATGACTTCTAAGGCGAGTGTAAATGGATTGCTAGCGACATGAAAAGTAAAGTGAAGTAAATGGAAAGCTTAATTGAAAAGATTTAATACTGTAACTAATATTTTTGGTTTGTTTGTTTATGTAGGTGTGGCATTGTCAAGTAGGGGTGGCAGTGTAGCGTCTGTTGCCGAGTCTGGTGTTCCTGGGATGGTGCGTCAGCTGCAGCCTGTTGTTCCCGAGTCTAGTGTTCATTGGTGCTTTAGTTAGTAAGAAAATTTACTTATGTCAAATTTAGTTACTTTTATTGGCCTCCAGAACCTAACCCAATTTTCCCATTGATTACATGTAATTACATATCGCTATTTAGTATATAGCGAACATCGTTGGATCTTATCTCACGATATATCCCGACCCTACTGTATTGAGGCAGTGACTGTGGCCAGCTCCACTCTTTCTCCCCCCTATGTGACATCACAGCATACAGTTAACAGCCATACAGGTAACAGCCACACACGTCTCATGAGTCAGCTTGGTGACTGCCCGGATGAACTATGTCACATGTACAGTGGTCCCTCTGTTAACGAACACAATTTGTTCCAGAAGGTCGCTCGTTAACCAAAAATTTCGTGAACCGAAACCATTGTTTCAATGGGATTTTGGGTAATTGGTTCCAGCTCACCGAAAATTACATACAAACTAAAAATAAATGCAGTAAAGTACAATTACTTTGAGGTGTGTATGTAGAAGGCTCCTGGTTGATGATGATGATGATGGGAATTAGAAGTGGGGGTGGAGGAGAAGGGAGAAGAGAAGGAAGTGGGGGTGGAAGAGAAATCACCCCATGCTTGATGCGTCATTTCACCCATAAAGTTTTAAATTCACTAGGTGTAATTCAAGATTATTTTCTTTAAATCAACACTGCACTGCACTATATATTGTCAATATGTTAAATAAATTTCAGAATGACCAATAATTGTACTGTAAAAACGTAAAGATATAGTTTATGTTCAAGAGAGCCACAAGCAAGATGTTACCTCCACTGACCAGAGATACAAACTGACGCCTTGGTGGGTAAGTCAAGTGGCTGATTGGCACACTAAAAACTAGTTTCCTGTACTCCAATTATGTTAAATAAGTTACAAAATGACTAAAAATTTTAATATAAAACTTGGAAAATTATTGAATAGTACAACCTTCTTGATATTTACTCAAATGAGAACGATTTTAAGCCCTGGAACCGATTACTGTATTGGCGGACTAATATTCCAGCTGGTGAGCAAGCGAAAACATGTTGACATGATTTAATAAGAATTTAGTTAACCGAATTTTTGTTCGTTAACCGAATTGAAGATTCTTATGGAAGGTAATTCGTTAACCGAGGGATCACTGTATACTTTACCAGTAAATGTGAGAAACAAATAAAGGTAAATAAAAAAAAAAAATAAAAAATATATTGCATTGCCATTTGGCAATCATTTCACAGGACGAGACAGAGAACAGTCGAGAAATCCCAAGCCACTCCTCGCTCTGTCTGCTGACCACGTAAGAACTGTTTGTATTCCGTTTATGTTTTTGACCTTATAATAATTATTATTTATTTGCATATTCTGTATGAATGATTGTGTGTGCATGTAACAGAGTAAAAGAAAATGAAGAAAATTATAAATATCTACCCGAAATTACAAGTTAAACAATAACATAGCTCACAGCTCAGCCTCACCTGCTCTGAGTGCTGTTGGGTGGCCAGTCGGCAACTCGGCTACACAATTACGTGCCATCTCCACATATTATTCCTTGTTTTGGATATTATTTCTTGTTTCTGTTCACTTAGCAATCTGTTTTTCAAGAATGCATCCCAATCGCTTAACGACGGATACCTGTAGTAAATAGTGTTAGAAATTTTTATTTTTGGGGTCAGTAACGTTCTTGGAATGCTGTCTGCATGAAGTGGGAAACACCAATATACCTGGTATCTCTGGTAAAATTTAGAGATAATCATTAGAAATAAACACAAAATCAATTAATATCTTTTAAGGCTCTAGACATGTGTGTAAGTAGCAGTTTTACAGCAATTGCACTGTTTCTAAGATAATGCTTTCTGCTGATGGTTTTTGTACCATGACTAGAGGGAATCTTGTCATGAGGGATTTGTTGTGCTGGAAAAATCACAGGTCACACACACTGATGGACTTATGAAAATGCTTATGTGGATGACATGAGGCCAAAAGGTTTTATTCTATTATGAACACATCAAGGGATACTGAAACATCTATTTGACAGTAGAATATATTCTAATGTGGACATGACTTCCCCTTAATACCTACTGTACAGCATCATTGGGTATTCTCCATAAAAATGACAGGGTAATAAACCTCCCGTCACCGCATAAGCTACTCAACAATCACAGCATCAAGCGATAACTCCCACACTGGCAGTCATCAGGCACGTTGAATTTCACTTCAGTGCTAAAATTATGCTCCACCCCAAATCTGCCTGCGGTGAGTGTGTCAGGTTATCTGCATGGCACATAGGTCACTACATTATGAGGTAAATACATTTGAAACTTAACATTTACTTCAGTCTAAGCATTATATTACTGTTCAAATAAAAATTTCCATTTTTGAGTGATTGACAGAGGTGGTCATGAGCATATAATTTTTTTTAATGAAATGCCTGATTTTATTCAAACAAACCTGATGATTACCATTGTAATTTCATATTTACAAATCGTTGTGAAAATAAAATGCAAATTAAAAAGCTCTTCTATATATACATTTTCATACAGTACTTTGATAATATTATATTTTCAAACACTGGCTATTACAGTGCCTTTTGTCTGAAGTAAAAATTTCTGGTAATATTTTAAAAACAATGAGATTGATGTGGTAATGAGTTTGATGTGGTAAAATTAATGGCTCCTCACTACTTTTCAATATCAACTATACATATTTTTATCTTTAATTTACTTATATTTCTAGTAAACAATTGTCGTTTTGATACTGTAAATAATAGAGAAAATACATAGTAAACTTTGAAAAATAAATCCAAATGTTCTACTCCATATCTCAAATTAAACTGCTCTATTTCTACATAAATACAGGCCAGTTTTATCTTTTATTACCACAAATAAAATTAAGTCACTTATACAGCATTTACATGAATAAAAAGTTTTGTCCTCTCATGGCACTTACCTTATTGTATACCGAAATATTAAATCTGAATGGTTAAAGCAAAATTATGAAGTTTACTTTACACATATTTTTCATTACTGAAGGCCTATTCCAAAGACAGTAGCATTTATGCATTACATTCTGGAATACATAAATTCTTACATTAATTGTGAATGCATATTATGCCAGATCTATCACAGAAATCATAAAAGGAATGTATTGAACTACTGATGATAAAATCATGATATGCTATTACCACCATTTGTAATATCTGGGTGATGTTCAAGAGGCACTTGGGTCAATATTACCACTAACGAGGTCCTTGCTAACAACTAAAGCACTCGGCATTAAATCACACTATCACTCAATGCACTGTTTCAACTTATTGAATTCATCAGATGTATATGGTATCTACACTCAACAAATTCAAACAGTGTGAGAGAAATTATGATTCTCACCCAATGCTTCAATATATCATAAAATGTATTCAGCTAACTTTAGTGCCTCAACTGAACATGGCCCTAAATTAATATACCAGCAAAGGAATTAGAGAACTGCACTGCATTTACAACTTTGAGCATAGTGCAAAATATAAAAATATATTCTTAAAAATTGCAAGCATCAAATACTTACAAAAGGAATCATAATGAATCAACATCACTTGGAATAACAATATGTAAAGTGTGTTGACGTTACAAGCAATAGGACACTTACCACGAATGAATGGCTCTTACTTTCCCACGGAACCCAAAATTATAAACAAATGAAGGAACTAGCTTTTGAATAGTTTAAAATATACATTACTGGCAACTCTTCATTTTCAAGTAGTTGTGCAATGCCATCAAAGAGATTGGTCAACACTATCTGTAGTTTTTTTTCACAACAGTCACACTTTGTAGAGTTTATCCTATTCAACAAGCCACATGATCCATTTAAAACATAACAGGATGTAAATGTTGATACCACAATCTAATAGTTTACAAACACACCTTCAACTAATACACATTTTTTCTATAATAAAAGTCTTTATATACATTCTATCACTGTAGCCACCATCACCCCATAAATAGGACTGGTTAAATCTGAATTATTAGTTAACAATACCAAAAGGACGAGTATTCTCAAAATTACATACACAGTACTGTAATGCAGTATCTTTCCGTTTATCCAGTTTGTCTCTCATGATTATTGAACAGTGAAAACATTTATTTGGTGGATAATGTGAATTTGTTACGACCTTAGTATCCTTTATACAAAATGCAAAAATTAGGCAATAATTAAGAGTTAAAAAAAAATTATATAAAAAAAAATTCTTTACTTAACAGGATCTGAGCGTTACTCTTCCGAGCGAATAAATGGGCACATTTCTCATAGTAGGATTCTCAGTTGTTAAAAATTTAAAAGGACATCCTAACACATGGCTGGGAGGACAACTGCAAGAAAATTAGCACTGACTCAAGTCCTTCTTATGCTCAATATTGAATGTATGCTTAACTATCAGAAAATACCCCAGAAGGCTATCTCTCATGAGGGTTACACACACACGTCTGTGTATACATAAAATAGAGGGACAAACTTTTATCCATAGTTAAAACACTGGAACCAACAACAACTGCTGCCAGCAAAGAACACCTTTACACATTTAATTATGCCAGCACATTAAGTTATGAGGTATTCTCAACAAGTGTCACTTACTATTGCACTTCTTATGTCAAACATTTTGGAACTGAGTCAGTGTGCACACACTTGGTAAGCAGTGAACAGTCATTAAATTTACATAACAAATGTAAGAACACTGCCAAACCAATGTCATAATCTAAACTAAGATATACATTATTTCTGTTATTGTGAGCCTTGCCTGTCTTCACTACCACAGTCCACTCACAGAAGAATGTGTATTCATAATGTTGTCATGTCATAAAAACAACAAAGTATGAAAAAGAGTGCAGAAAAAATCATGTGTATTCATCATTATCATTACCCCTCATGAGAACTGCCTTGAAAATGACAAATGGAAAAAATAGCATTACCAATATGGTACGACAAATATATATATAAATTTATATATATACAGATACAAAGTACATCTGAATTACATTACACATACAGCAACTATACAATCTGTGCAAATGCTACTAATATAGAAACATCAACATACTTTTTGCTTCTGTTCGTGTGAGTAAATATGGTACACATCTCATTTGAAAAATAGCATCAAATTCATTTATTCAGTTCATTCTCTAAATATTTAGACATCTCACTCTGTATGATTTAAGTACAAAATATAATTATACAGTACTTTAAAGGTACTCGAGGAATATATTTAAGAAGTTGCCAAAAGATTAAAATCTTAAGTACACCAGCCACTCGGCTACATCTGATACCTGTGAACAGTGCTGGAATGTTAAACAGGCATATTTAAGAATTCACAATATCCAATGTCCTCTGAGAATGACCCTCAACAATTTATGATCAGCCAAAATTTGCCTACTTATTTAGTCATATACAGTATTTGATTATCTCATCACTGCACACACACAGATGAATTAAAAAATAAAAGACATGTTCATCCATCAACTACATATGGTACCTGTATTAAGATCTGTGTGCATTTTTGGCAAATCGATACATTTTGCATCTTAAACGTCTATGATAAACATACAACCAAATATCTAATGAACAATATTTGTATATTTTGATAGCAAACAATGAAATATGTCCTCCTTCAAAATCTATATGAAATAATGCCTTTTAAAACATATGATATTCAAATTCACATTTGTACCTCAAATGCCTTGGTGACAGTGTTTGGCAGGAAAGGGTTGTTAGGATTGGCATTACGTGTAGCAAGGGCTGCCCATTCTGCATCAAAGGGATCGGATCCCCCTGTCCCAGAAGAATTTGTAGTTGTAGTTCCTACTACAAAGTTTGTTGTGGCTGTACCACCAGTACCATTCGAAGTGGTCCAAGAAGAACTCATGGGATCTCTTGCTGTGCCAACAGCTACATATGGGGTGCCTGCATTTGGTGTTGCACCTAAGGAAGCAGACCTTACTTGGGCCAAAGGTGGGTTGCGTCGGCTAAGAATTACATTATTAACTGGCTGTGATCTGAAATCATTAAAAAATTTAAAACTACGATAAAAGAAACCATTAATGTAAGTAAATGTCTGAGCATATTACATAAAGTATGATGTACTGGTAATCTCCATATATCACAGCTTTAACACTGGACCTTTACAAATGTAACATACAGTATAGTATAATATGAACATGCGACTATTTATCTTTGAAATGTCTGTTGCTTGTTCTCATATGGCCTATTTGAGATCAAATACTAACTGGCATAAGTAACCAGTACCTTAAATCTTTGTTGTTTGACCAATATTAATTTCAAAAGCTATGTGGAAAAAATAGTAATACTGTACATGCATCTTATTCATACAAATAAATATGAATAAAGATGATGAAGGCAGTGAGCTATTTATTCCACAAGACAATACAGTAAATGTCATGAATCGCTAGAAACTTCTAGAACCTCAAAAAACCCATTTAACTCACATTTAGGGAATTCTCAACTTCTAAATAGACTATACAGTAAGTCTTCGTATAACGTCGCCCCGCTTAACCTTGTTTCGGTACTACGTCGCTACTCTTTAGATACCAATAATTCGTTTAACATCTCGACGACTCGATTTAACGTAATTTTTGTGTCGTCACGGACCGATTTTTACAGCGCATCACCCTCTCTCGTCTGGTCGCGAGACGCTCTCTCGGCTCGGAGCGCTACCTCTCACTTGCAGAACATCACAGCATCCCCAAGAGACGCCAAGCCAGTCTCTGTTATGCTTCCACATCATTCGTGTGTGCTTAAGTGTTTTTGCTCTAAATCCAGCTCCTCCCCGACTTAAGACCTACTCGACTTACGACCACCCGGACATACAACAGCCTCAGTTGTACCAAAATTTTGTCAGATTACATATTTTCGAGTCCTAACGTCAGTGATTGCGCTGTGTACCGACAAAAAAAAAATTTTGTAATTCACTTTAAAACAGCTGACAAGCATAAAAGTGAGAGTTTTGTGGTGCTGAGAAGAAAAAGAGACCCATTTTAGATTTTCTATGCATTATTTAACCATTTTCGACTTACGACCATTTCGACTTATGACCTGGATTTGGGTCCCTGACCCCGTCGTAAGTTGGGGAGGAGCTGTACTGTACTCTACCATTCGAAATGGCTTCCAAGTGCCCATCAAGTGCTACTGATGCTAGTGTTGTGAAGAAGCAACATAAGACCATTAGCCTGAAAATGGATGTTTTAAACTGGGAGGAGCAGCCATTCGCCGGGTCTCAGTGACTCTCCACCCTCCTCCTCCACTCCACTACCCACCACACACTCGCTCCACCACCTCTGTCCATCACTGAGTACAATACAAAATTATTTAGTTTATTTATATACGTACTATTTTCTATAAAAATGCCATTGAATTTCTGTATATGTAAAGTATTTCATGGGGCAATGGGAGACTCAGGAACGTAACTCCCGTATTTTATACATTTCTTATGGGGAAAATTGATCCGCTTAATATTAAGCGAGGACTTACTGTACCGATTTTTTATTTAAATCAGTTTCTTTATTTTGTTGTTTACGTAAAACAACTTTCAACTGAGTCTGTGAGTATGTGTATGGCGCAGTTTCTTAGAACTTCCCTGTCTCCCAATACTGTACATGCATTTTACTTATTATACAGTATTTATTATTGGAATATAATCTTTATGTACACCAATAAATATCATTAAGAACATGTTTTGTAGCCTTTTAAGATGTTTTGGTAAAAGCTTTTTTCTTCTGTAGGACTGTATCTCAGTTTTTTATAGTGGGAGTCTATGGGAAAATGTGATCTGATTTGCTGAAAATCAATTTGCATAGGTTTTTCAGGAAAAGAACAATTTTGTAAATTGGAAAGAGCCTGTATTGAACAATGAATAAAGGAAAAGTGTTACATACTATCATTTTTATAACCAATGTCATATTTCGAAGGAAGCTGCTTCATTATGTCTTTGTTTTTCTTAATATCAGACACTGTTTGTTTAGATATTCCAAACTATTGCATGATATTTGCTCCACCAAAGCTGTATAAAAGCTTCTCATATTATTTATAAATCATTTGCTACAGTTATACACATTTTCATTTTCCTTTGCTCTTTTCTTCTTGGGGATCCATTTTAAACACTTTAATTAGTTAAAACTTGGAAAAACAGAAATGGTTTGAGGATCTTTCCTAAGAGCTATTCATTGGTAGCAGATAAACTGTAATTAAAGCCATTAAGTTGCCAGGCCAACAGGCAAGTCTGATTAACTGAAGTCTGGACCACCGAGGATTTACTTTGTCACATTAAAGATCATTAGCTACTACAGGAAGTACTGTACCTTTATCAAAGATGTTAGGCAAAAATCTTTTTTTTTTTTTTAAATGTTGTTGAAACCTTTTGTCTTTAAACAGGAAATCAAAATGTTGAAATGGTTCAGCAGCTGGAGTATAACTACACATTGCACAAAAACCTTACAGTATCTAAAACTGACTGGAATTGACTAATTAACATGAAAATTGGGGAAATTATTTTATGGGCAAAGTGGACAAGTGAATACAGCGTTCGCCTCATGTTCCAGGGATCAATGGTTCGATTCCCGGGTGCTCCCAGTTCACCCAGCTGAAAATGGGTATCTAAGTTTACAACTTGGGGAAGTGAAGGCAGTCAAGAGCAGTACCGACCATGCTGCCTCCTTGTGTACTGAAGCCTTAATATACTGTACAGTGTTTTGTATCCACACTGTCCTTAATGGGCAGTTATGCCTATAGGACCCACCACTTTGAATTTCAATTTACAAGAATTGAATTTAATATTTTTTAAACTGAGATGATGAAGTAAATACATGAATAAATATAAATAATATACTGTATTGTAAAAATACTAAAGTTAAACTTTGGTATTTTTGAAAATCTACTTTATTTTTAAATTGGAAATTAACAAGTCTAATTAGTTGAACAGCTTTATTCTAGCTGGAAACTATCACTTATGTCATCAGCATGGTGCACACTTCGACAACAATCCTACATAATTACCAATACTGTACCTTAAGCAAATGTTTAATGCCCCCAAAATAACAATTAGCTGTCTGTCAAAGTTGGGGCAGAACATCCTAGCTGCTTAGAGATAAGAGGAGGGTGATCAGGTTTGAGCACCTGTAACCAGTCAATAAATGAACAGATCAAAGTACCTCACCTTGTACAACACCAAGGCCTTCTCCCTTTGTGGTTAATTTCTTACCAAGTGAATGGCCTTTGGGATTCCAGTATGAAGATGTGGAATAATCTAATTATAAAAAAATATTTGTTTTTCAAATCACAGTCACAAGTTGGGGCTTTGGATATTGGGGTTATGACTTCTAGACTTGTTGGCTATACAGACTTGCTTAACCCTGATGTAGGTTATAAATAAGACAATGCAGTATGTAATATGTGGCATTATGGCATGCAGTTTGCCAACTGATATACAAGAGGTCCCCGACCTACGAACGCCCGCCGATACGAACGGAGTTAAACTTGAAATTTACAGTATTTTATTTACCATTTTTTTTACTTTTGTTTACTGTATTTTGTCATTTTATTTCTTTTTCTGTCATAAGTGATTTTAGATGTATATAAGGACTTAGGCTATGATATAGTGGGATTTATTTTTTCTTTGGGAACGTACGGTATGCATATAGCATGTGTTCCGACTTACTTACAAATCTGACTTATGAACGTCCTCAGGAACGGAACCTGTTTATAACCCGGGGAACCCCTGTACTGCATATAAAATAAAGTCACATACAACTCACCCTGGTGGTGGTGTTGTGGTCCCATTAGTAATTTTAGGCTGTGTATTAAACTGAGAAAGCCATTCTTCTCCTAGTGACCTTTTAGTTTCAGCTCCTGTCGGATCATCTAAACTTAAGGGCTGGCCATTGATGTCTGATCCAGCCCATGGGCTTTCTTCATGAATTGGTTCAACAGATGGCAGCAAGACTGGAAAAAGCCAAAAAATATATAAAAACAGTACTGAGCACAGAATTTTCTCAATATTATGAGTAACCTGAATCTGCAAAACTAAATTTATTGATGGTGTAACAACAACACAATGCTCACAAAAAGGCAGAAAATTAGGTACAGTATTACTACTTCCAATATCTCTACTTCAGTATAATTTACTATTCTGTAAGACACTCATACAAATTGCTGAAAAAATATCTGTATACAGTATACCCTAGTATGAATTCAAATAAACACTGCATGTAGCTGGACAATGTTACTCAAACAAGTAAAATTTACATTAGATAAAAAAAAAATTAGAATAACAAAATACAGTACAGTACTGTACTGTATATCAAAAACTCAAGGGGCAGTTAGGGATGTTAAACTAATGTACAGTCACCCAAAAAAGTCCTGTCGCAAACCATGAACCCCGAGATTCAGACTCTTGAATCCGAAGCATTTATGGACAGAATAATGTATCAGTGTCAACTGCTTCGGATTCACGAGTCTGAATCTCGGGGTTCGTGGTTCGCGACAGGACTTTTTCGGGTGACTGTACCTATGGGCTATATAAAAAATAGCAGTGCTACTACTTAAAGAGTAGCTCAAAAAATAATATAAACCACACAAATATTAAAATAATGTTTCTCTTCCTTCTGGTATTAGTAACTGTACACACTTTGGTCATACATGACTTAACTTCAGCCTTGGCCTTGTTACTAATATTGAACATAATATGAAGTGATTCACCATAAAGCAGCATTTAAGTGGCAAATTCTCTTTACATTTCTTTATAATCTCACCTAAATCAGTATAACATGGAAAATATATGTTTTACAAACTTGCAAGCTCTGGATTTTCTCACACCAACAGTCCTAATCGAATTTTTCTTCTAGTTTCTACCGTGTCCCTTTATTACCAATTTCTTCAGTTATGTATACGTTAAAATTTCTTATTTCAGAAAAGGAAGTGGAGGTACAGCATACAAAATTACAGTGGCACCAACCCTCCCCCCCCCTGGTTAAGTGAATAGGAGGAGGTTTTAAGGTAACATAATTATCCTTCATCTCTCAAAGTTAACTTAATATAATGTTGTATTAATCTGTAAATCATAAAACAAAACAAAACAAAAAACAAATTTGGCATTTATGAAACAAAATGTTAAGGCCATTACAAAAAATACTCGACAACCTATCCCATTAGGAGACCAGGAAGAACTAAAATGAAGGTCCCACAAGAAGATAATCAAGTACTGGTACAGGTATATACTGTAATGGATGCTTCACTGAAAGATAAAAAATTTAAATGTACAGGACTCAAAGTAAGACCCTTAAGAAAACAAATACAATACAGGACATCCATACCTCCTTGTGATGTAGTTGGTATTCCATGATGACTCTGTACCACTGTGCTGGCAACATTAGTATAGCTAGTGACAGTGGTAGTCGCTGTAGTAAAGGAGTTGTGAGCAGGTGAGGTGTTCTCCGGGGAAGAGAATGGGTCCGAAAAATTGGAAAGAAGGGAGAGCCCAGCTGAAAGTTCCTGGCACATGGCAGACACTGCGTCACCTGGTTTATTCTCCACTATTGGGGAACTCTCAGGTATTGGAGTCACTGCATGAATAAGAAAGTTTTTAAAAAAAAATTTCATATACTGTACTGTACAAGTCTGTTAATAGTTTATGATATTACAGACTGTGAAAAAAACTTAGTATTGTTATAAAACTCAATAATGTAAGTGGTAGGTATGAGTACCAAAATATAATGTAATAGTAACAAATAGGTTTGTGTTGCTCACTTCAAAGATGTCAAATATGAACACAAAAGCCAGATTAAGAGTTAAGGAGTGAAGATTGAAAGATTAAGATCAAAATTTCCAAAATAAACTGGAAGAGCTGGACTAAGGACACAAAAATACTTAACCAAAATAAAATCTGAAATACTGTGATGGCACCAAGAGTTTCAGCACTTTCAAAATACAAGCTCTTAGTTATGTGGAAGTATATAGAAATAATAATAGCAGCTGATCTTTTGTTTCTCAAAAACACCAGTTCTTCTAAAGAATTCACTAGTGCTCAAAACACTACAAAGTAAAGAAATTCTGTACTACAATAAAAGATCACAAAAAATGAGTTTAACTTTTAAATTCATACACCCATAAGTTTAAATACTTCTTAAACCCTGTAATTCTGTAATCACTGTACCCTGTTCAGGATCATAAGCTTTAAAAAAAAAAGTTTTAAGTTGTTTCTTAAAGGCCTCCACAGACGTCAGCTGTTTCATGGATGCAGGCAAGCGAATGTACAATCTGGATGCTGTATAGGAAAAGGATCTGGCAGCTCCTCAAGACTCATAAATGCACTGAACATGTGATCAACTATCTGGTGACTAGAAACTATTAAGAAGACAGTTCAGACAATCCAATTCTAACCAAGTAAGCAATACTGTATACTGTACCATACTCTTATATTTTTAAGTTGTATGGAAAAACAAGCAAATATTGAGTTAAGATAAATGAAACCATCTCGGGAAATAGGAGTACAACATTCGATTGCTAATCCTCCCGATTGCAACCCAAGTAACAGGTCCCTTGGAGTTGGGCCCAGAGATATTGGTGCTGTTGAAGACTATAGCTCCAACTTTCGTGTAAAATGAACCAAGACCTGACTATTCTCACTGAATGGCCAAATCCAGACTTAACTGGCTATTAGATCCCTTGAATAGTCCCATTATGTTCCACCAGAGAACACAAAAGCATATGAAAAAATCCTCTTTGAGATGAGACAAGAGGGAATATTACATGTAGGACTGAATTACACACCAAAGTGAGACCTATCCTAGACATTCTCCTTTAGACCTCACCAGAGTACAGGGTATCTCCTGCCTGGGAACGAAACCTCCGTATATGGCAGACATGCTATTCTCAAACAGGTTGAGATATGCAGCAGGGAATGCCTGATGCCAGAGTACCTTAATACCCCACACCTGACAAGTAAATCTCAAACTGGGTCATCAAGTAAAAGTAAACACCAATGTAAAACAATAAAAGCACAAATCACCTACTTATTGACACAAAAGTTAGGGATTAAACAGCACCTGCTAGCAACATGGGAGAAACCACTCAGCTTCCAACAGGAGACAGAGAAAACAGGTAACAGCCATGCAATTGCAAGGTGTGGCTGGAACTGAATCAGTAATCCAGGTATACATCCAATCTGCCCAGTGAAACACATGCCACCAGGATTTTTATGACCCACTAACCACCATGCCCTGTACTGTGTTGCTTACAAGGCCCTGGTTGTGATAAGAAGGAAGACCGATTGTAAGACTAGTCCCAGCAACACTAACCCTGATAATGAAGGTAGACTCTTACCTCAAATGACCTAGCAGACATCAGCAAGTAAATATTAGTTACAGTCAAGTCAAATATACTTGAAGAAAGGTTCTCCTCAAATACACACAAGAAATATTAATAACCAACATATAAAAGTCCAATAAGGTGACAGTAAAAAGTGCAACAAATGGAAATAATTATAAGTTTACACAGTCTAATCTGACCCCTTGGATGGGACTAATAAGTAAAAGTACCAGTATGTCACACTCAAATATATACTGTGTATATTTTCCTAATATTCCGTCATAATATATATATATAAAACTGACAAACACTTTACCTGGATTGTTCCTCTGCACAGTTATTAAAAGTAAACAAAATATTCTAAAAAACAAAACAATAAAATGCCCCCCAAATAAAAAATCAATCTGGTGCACAAAGCTAAATGGTGCCATAAATGTTAGCAAGAAGATACTAAATACATACTTAATTATAAGCATTACAATACAGTAGTATAAATTATCATTCAAGAAACTGTACTGTATTTCACTTTCAGTGAAACAATCAACAAACCTACACTAATACTTCTACCATTATATATGTACTGACAATGGTCTTTAGGATGTGTCTACATGTAATTATGAGTACCCTGTTCTATATGTCAGTGAAATATGACAAAGGCATGACATAAGACACACTAAGAGGAGACAAGTGTGCGTGAATGTGTAAGATCAAGAGTAGATAAAAATCTATTTGGTGAATTAAATTACAGTACAGTAGTAGTAGTATTAAAAATTAAAAAAAAGACCTATAGCAGTTTTGTAGTCATGAATTCTTTTGTTGCACTCAACAAGAATCGAGAATAAATGGATCCATATCAGTTTACATCCTTTGAAATTCTGTAAATTAACTCTCACCTATTCAGTTTAATATGGAGTGACTCCCTTCATAACGGGGACGCCACTTTTGATATTTTATTTGGGCTAATACCAGATGACTTAATTCAGCTCACAGGGGAACCCGTACACAAGGGGTTAATGTTATCTTTAATAAACTCGCATTTAAAATCTAATTCACAAAATTACATTCTTCATAATTCTCTGATCAAATTTCACATTACTGCTTACAACCTTCATATATAATTACATACACTGTACTGTAGGTGTGCATGAATAATGTGAATAAATGCAAGATCATCAGAAAACAACCTTGAAAGTATCCAATATGAATGTACAGTCTGGTGACATGAATGAAATAAATGTGTAGCCAAGATAAGAGTATAAAAGGTATTGATTGTTGACAAGTGTTTTGTAGATGCTGTGGGAGCCAGTACTGTAGTAACCCCATTAGTACTCGAGGTTCTGGAAAATAAGGGTGATGCTAAACATGTTAGTAGGAAAAGGAAGTAATGGTATCATAAAATACAAAGGAATCTCTAAAGCATGCAGCATTACCCTATTTATTCCCTAAGAATGTTGGTGCAACCTTCCTGATTTGATACTTCTTATGGTGGCATTAACAAGTAGTGTTCTCTCTACACCTATAATACTTGATATAATCTTCAAAAGTGCCGAGTAAATCACGCTATTATATGAACTGAAAGGCATTCTGGCATAAATAAAAAAAACTTGTAAAACACTGCAAATCCACAAGCTTGGCACAGAGTATAAATGATTTTAAAGATGTGTAAAATTATTAATACTGTATGCTTAACAAAAAAATTTCTATCCACACATACAGTACATAATTTAGCCATCATTAAAATTCAATGTCTAACATGTGAAGAGAGGGTTGAGACTGAGAGTGCATGAACCTGTAGAGCAGTGGTTCTTAAACTGGGGGACGCGAGCGGTTGGAGAGAAAAGTCTGGTCATAAACTGAACGTGTTTTGTACATGATTGCTCATCCCTCCAACTCTATAATAACCAAGGGTTGCATCAGGGGGTGGGGATCTAGGACTTATGCAGGGGGGGAGGGGCGTGGGATCTAGGACTTATGCAGGCGCACGAGGCAAAAAAGTTTAAGAACCACTGCTGTAGAGGAATAAAATATAGGTATACAGAATCATCTCATATCTTCATTTACTTCTATACCCTGCACAACCGGGCAGTGAGAACAGCAGATGCTTGGTAACACAGTCC
The DNA here is from genome assembly GCF_018991925.1 of Homarus americanus. Lineage (NCBI taxonomy): Eukaryota > Metazoa > Arthropoda > Malacostraca > Decapoda > Nephropidae > Homarus > Homarus americanus. The sequence goes on along the minus strand of NW_024737097.1, from coordinate 19,641,587 downwards.
AAGTCACACTGTACATATAAGTATACTGTAGTCATTCAATTAATTCTGAGATACACTGCTACACATTATAACACATTCACAGTTACATTCCTACATTTCCAAATTCATGGGGAATCACATTAAGATGTTAAATACTACTTAAGCATAACACAACATAAGCAGTAAAATACTACAGCCTTGCCACATGAAACGGTCGTGTCAGTGAAAGCGACTCGAGTGAAACTAACACTAATTGGTCTAAACAATGAACAGTACTATAATGTTGGCATGTATAGTGATGTTGCAAAAGTTTCTAATGGCATTGCAAAATACATGCTTTAAATTACAGGTATTTGAGATTCACATTTCTGTTGTTATTAACCTAGTCTGAAATCCTATAACTTGCTATTTAACTTTGCAAGACATAGTAGTGTATACTGTACTTTTTTTTTTTTTCTGTTACAATACAGTTACTTCTTTTTGATCATGTTGGTTAATGTATTCACTCAGGCTTATTTCCTACAATATATATTTCCTCACTGCTGCACTGTACAATCAAAGACAAAAGTTGTGTCGCGGTTTTGTCCGAAGATTAAATATAACTCGTGAAACATTACGAGAGCTCCCACCACAAGGCAGAGAGCACCAGAAGTTCAGCCCATCTGTATATGTTTTCACCAAATTTCACGACACGACTTTTGTCTCTCATTGTACACCATACTGGAAGCATCTAACAATTCCTTCACAAATGTTAAAGCAAACTATAATGGATTGTGAATCTCAAGTTTTGAAGTGTAACCAACATAGATGCGAGATTCATCACTCCAATAACTGAGCATATCTGTGGTCAGGTCTAAACCCCCAAACCTTGAACCTTTGCTGAGATAACACCCAAGTATCAATATGAGGATCCCTATATTTTCATGAATGAATACATACATCATAAAATGTTTTGGCCTTTTGTCTTCCTGTGAACTTAATCTTTGACAGAGATTTAAATTTGGTAATTACTATTTTTTTCTAAAGATGACAAATATTCCTGGAAAGTTTTGTTAAAATTTCTTTACTAATACGTACTGTACAAGAGTTATGGTTCGGACAATGTTTTTAAATGTGACCATCAGCTGTGACATTAATGTTTACCGAGCTGTAACACACAAGACACTAAAAGATGGTGGGATTGTCTTACAAGTTTGAAATGGAATTGGTAATGTAATGATGACAAATATCCTTGTGAAGTCTTGTTAACCCTCTCCTTGCTACATCTCCCTGCCATGAACGATTCCACTTATTGATTATTTTCCAAAAAATCAATGTTTGACGGGAAAAATAAAGCCATCTGTAACACAGTAATAGCCTTCTGACCAAGCACTTGTTTATCCACCTAGCAGCACAAATATTGCATTATACACGTTACTTTCATAGACCTTGTTCACCACATTTATGGAAGAACGTAAACACAACTGGATTAACTTGTGTTTATTTTGGCCAAGTTCTAAACAACTTACTGTACCTGATGTTAACTTATGGTTAAGACCTCAAAAAAGGAGGACAGCTACAGATTGCCATAAGTAATCTCTAAACCAAACTTAATAATGCTGACAAAACATTTTAAACACTGGACACATAATTTCTTACTGATATTAACTTCAGCTAAACACCAAATCAAGAATGAATTTCTGAAGATACTTTTAAGAGTCTACTGTGAAAAGATTTATGTAACCTTACCTCAAGTTTACTTTACATGAAAAAATGAGTAATTCTACAAGTGTGTAAGATGATTATCCTGTGACAAATCTTATCTTGCATAACACAAAGCAAATAAAAGCAAAGTATTTAGATTTATTTAAAGCTTCACACACACACATGCAAAGTATAAGTAGTGTTAGCAAAGGTAACATACAGGTCAGGTGCAACACTCCTGCAAATTTACATACTGTACTTAAATATTACTGTACAGGGGGTATCTACACACACACAGGCATACATGAGGCTGCATAATCTACAGCAACTTGTAGATTTAGTTTCAGTTAGAAACACTCAAAAACAACTGTGGTTAGAACAGAGATGGTGCAGCTGCTTCAACTCAAAATTGTATATTCATTAACGGTGTGTCTGTGTACTCTTAGTCTCTGGTTCTCTCAAAAAAAGAATATGCATACTGGTCTAAGTGTCTGATCATAAAAACTCATTACTTCCCCTCATTTATTGAGATGATTTTCAAACCCTTTGGTTTTCATCGTATTCTGCACTGTACAGTATTAAGTAGATATGACTGAAGATACTAGTTACGTTATGTGTATTTCTACTGCAACATAATTTAATTGTGAGAGTAAATAATATGATGTGAAGTAATCTAACCTACACATTGTTCTACATACAATTTCTATACATTCAGAAAAAGGGGTTATCTTTTTGGAGTAAGATGAGGGTCACTGTGGTCTAGCTGATGGTGTGGCAGGGTGGTGGACAACACCTACCAAATGATTACGGTACTTTCATGCTGCAGTTTCTTGATCAATGAAAATCTTACACATTTTATGCTCTTTGCCAAGGTTGCTAATCTTTATGTTGTTCCTGAACATCCTATAAAAGACTAACTGAAGATGATGGTTATTATTAGCTAGTTCAAGATAACAGTTATGGGACTGAGTACTGTACTCAGTCATCATTAAGCCATGTTAATCCCTTCATGAACGGTGTTCTAATTATTAATCCATCAATTTTCACATTTCTCATAATTATAAACTTTGGCTATGTCCGTCATCCCCAAATAAGTGAAAAAAAATAATTCCAATCATGTGGGATATTATCAGCTTGCAATAACTGTCTTTAATTAAGGTAACAAGTGCTTGTAAGTATGATGCAAGATAATGAGTGAAACAGAGCACATTCCTTGCTCTTTGTCCATATAAGCAAAAGAAGATATAGTAGCCCATTGCAAGCCATGCCAGGACACTCACTGTTAACTGCATTTGGGAGCGAGTGGAGTCTATTCCTGTGAGTGCGAGGTGGAGGCTGGGGACTCTCTGAAATAATAAACACGCAAATCCATCCACACAAGCACAAACTAACGAACAGAACATGTACTGTGCAATATATTTCGATGGTGCCAAATAATCATAATATAACCAATGAAGGATTGATCCTAAACTCCTACCATATGACCAAGACCAAACTAAGCATCTTGCATATCATAGCACTAAATTTAGGTGGTGAAGACCTCAAATTAACCCTTCTACAGCTGTGCCTGGGGCTGGTTCATTAATTGCTTGCTATTCCTGTCATAATTATGGTAAGTCTAAAAAGGATCAGTGGAAACAACACAATGCACCTATCAACTGAAAGCTCAGTCACAGCTGGCATACTTGATATTAATCACAGTTCCAGCTAATTTCCAATCTGCTCATAGGGATGAGGGGAGCTGAATCGTTTAGTTGATAGTAAAAATGGATTCTGGATCAATAATGATTTATGACCTGGTGTCAACTAGACTGTCAAAACTCAAATAAAGACTTGAGAATATTTTAGTGAATAGAGATTCATGATGCATTAAATATTCATTCCTGGGATTTCAACTGGGTTAAAACCCCTTTTTTACAGTTGCATAATGTTGATGGCAAGGTCCCAGTAACTCAGAATATGGATAATGGGTTGAAACTGACAGGAAAAGAGAATCACTCATCCAGATCCCAACTAAGCTCTGCTGAGTTAGGGTCTAAGATGTAATATAACCTAAAACCAGCAGGTGATGGATTCTCAGAGGTTACCTTGTACACTAATCGAGAGCACAAAGATGAACACAATAAACCTTATGAGAGGAAATTACCTCAAGGTCCAAGACCATGAAGTTGGACAAAATTTGATTAAAAAATTAACCTACAAGTTATTCCAGAAAATGCATCAGATTCACCCTAGTATGACATCACAACTCCTTGCCTTCTACAGCAAATGGCGATAGTTGTTGACAAAGATCCTTTTAGAAAGCTTAGTTATGACTGGAAGGTTGTAACTAACTAGCCACTAAGCCCTAGTCACTACTGTTGAGGGGTTTACCTGGGTTTTCAACTCCACACATTTAATGCTATAATATGCAAGTCACTTACAGAGGGCATCATATCATTAGTACTGACGCTGGTATTGTACTGTACTAATATGAAATCGTGTGAATAAAAAGATAAATTAGTCAGGATAGTTAAAAACAAAAATAATGAACCAAAACATATACTGTACAGAATTGTACTGTATTGTATAATAATGTGAAGTGCTGTAAAGAAACAAAAGTTAATGAAACTATTAGGACTAATTTGGCAACAAAGAAACAAAAAAGTATGAAACAAATAGCAGGTTAGATAGTCTACAAGTGCAACTGTACATCAAAACTAACTACTGAGGATGAAAAGACAGTACGCTCCTCAACTGCTAAAAGCTAGCATTAAAAGTCAGTAATACAAATAATAATAAGTATGAGCAAGAATATAAGAAACAAGGGCACATAAATAAGATGTGATAAATATAGCGAGTAATGAAATAACTAAAGCCAGCAATATTGTCAAACACTGATAAAATGTCTATATACTACTTAAGATAACAAGAATGATCAAAACTGCACTATGAATGGCAACATATAGAAGTAATTGCTCTGCCAAAGATTAAATATGCATTTAATAAAACTTAACTAAACGTCAGCTAAGGAATTACAAAAGTCCAATGACTGTTATTAATAAGGCGCAATAAATTTCATGTAAATAATAGTTTTAAATGAAGATGTAATCTTTAAATACTGTACATTTCAAAAGTTTCATAAGCAAAGCCAGTGAAACTAATCCAAATACTGTAAACTATATGTTCAGTTTATTTGGGGATTACAACAGTGATCAATTGAAATTCCAGTTGATAAATATGCGAGTTTCAAATTATTCTAGAATCCTTCAATACTGTACACAGTACAGTATTTTATTTCTATACCATAGGACTTGTAAATAAGATACAGAATTCAAAAAGTATCTGACAAAATTCTAAAAATACTTGCACTAATTATGTGAACATATATTAATCCCTTTCCTTTACTGGGAAGGATAATATAACTTAAAAAAATTCTCTTAGAACCTCTTTGTCCATTATTACCTGCTAAAGAAATGCAGACCAAGTTAAATACTGACTGAAGACAATCTAATCACACACGCAGATTACAACAGAGGTGAGAAAATTCAGATTTAAAAATAAACTTACGAGTTTCCAAAGCTGTAATAGTGAAACTAGGGCTGGTCTTACTGTTTGAGTCTGTGATGTTCTTATTTAAGATGTTGCTTAAATTTAGAGGAGGACATAGTAGGCGGTGTGATCAATTACAGCCATGACAAAAGTGCCATTGGAGACTGCCATGTACATGTGCTGTGCAACATTGTGTGTAAATCAATGCGGCCGCCTCCTCTTTACTTACTAAATGAACAGGTTGTCTTAGAGCGCGGGACTCGGCCTAAGGGGTGAGATTACGAGTCAGAAAAATTAAAGCAGTGAAGAAAATGGTGACATCTTAGGATTTCAGAAGAAGAGTATGAGAACCTTAGAGTAATGTACAAGTATATAGTAAAAACTGAATTACCGAGTGTCTATACATCTCATCGGTGAAGAAACAGAGGACCAGCTGTTGTAGTGCCTCAAACCTTCATTAAACAATACTTTCATTAGTCTCTTGAAACCAACCTATACATGAAGAACCGTTGTGCTTTGTAAAAAATTGGAATACCGAGGAATTTAAACCTTCCATTGAGCCATACTGGTAGAAAAGTAATAAGAAATATTTTGTTACCTATATTTCAGGTCAGTTTTAAATGATGCTGTCTTAAATTATATGGGTAATGTTTTCATCACTGCTGTTGGATTTTGTGATACCCCAAGTTTGTATTGTGTATGATGTGTGACTGAAGAGTTTTGGGAACATTCTTCAGTATCTGTCACTCTTGTTTTGATCAAGTGAAAAGCACAAATGAAACCCAATGATAAACCTTGAAATATCCAAAATTCACTCCCTAGATGATATATGGCTTCAACAACTACCTAAAAAAACACACACACAAAAACAAGGGTTTGGGAGATGCTAAAATTTCACCAATGGGCTTATGTTTATACCATACAACTTTTCAGGAAATGGACACTTCAGCATTTAAAGGTTATGTAGGACTTCACTTTACTATAATCCTTGCAATTCACAGCTGGCTAAAATATTGCCATGCATCACAGCCTTAAAACTGAATCATTGGCATTTACCTTAATGTGAAACTCAAACTGTAGATTGGAGTTGTACAATACTGTATACATGGGGTAGTTCTACATACTGTTATATATTTGAGTTTGAGAAAGAAAATTCACTGTAGCAATAAATATACAAATGAAATTAATCTGAAGCTAAATAAAATAAAGTTTGCATGGGCATAAGTTGTGTGAATTCCAAAGGATTATAATTTTTTTATTTTTAAGCTCCCAAGTTAACAGAGAGAGAGAGAGCGAGAGAGAGAGAGAAAGAGAGAGAGAGAGACTAAAGGAATTTATATATATACTGTATATACACACTTTAATTACACACTTTTATCATTCTTTAACATTTACACAAGTCTCTCACTGCTTCCCATTCCAATAATTGTTGTGTTAGTTCAAAATTATCAGCATTGTAGCGTTATTTTAGAAATCGGCGCCTGAACAGCATATAAACATTTACAGTACTGTACTGCAACTCTGAAAGAAACATCAGGGGAAAAGAAACACTATTCTTAAGGCGTTTTATTTACCTGGCGGCTGGTTATTGTTGTTGGTGACCGCAGCGTTGACAGCGTTGTTATCTAGTGACATAGAACGTGTCCTCTCCAAATTAGATGGTAATTCGTTTAATCGTAATGACAACTGCCGCTTGAATGGAGACTGAAAAGAAAACAGACATTCCTGAGGTACTTGAAATACAGAAGCTATACTGACGAGAAATTTGTGGAAAACTTCAATAAAAAGGGGGGGAGGAGGAATTCTACCTGAGTATAACCATTAATACTAAAACAGTGAAACATCTGGCTACACACCTGACTGATATGCCGTGGGAGAGCAGCCAGGTGATCATATACAGTATAACTATACTGTACCATTATATCACAAAGATGAAGAGGTGGAACTATTACATGAAACTTTGAGGATACAAATCTACAAAAACACATTCAGTATTGGCAAGCTACTTCTGATGATGTACAAAAGACTCACCATCGTCATTCTTCAAAATCTGTACCCTCAAGAATCTCCTAAAATACTAATGCATGAACAAGGTCTTGTGCATATGATCACAAATGATTATATCTATGTATGAACTGTAAAAAATTTTCAACCATATATATAAATACACACATACAGTAAGTTGTCGATATAAGCGAGTTCAGCATATGGGAATTCACTCTTATGCAAAGACCCTATTCCGACCCGGAATTCAATCAATATGAGCAAAATTCAACCTTATGTGAGATGTCATACTCCCTGATATGGATTCCAACCCTGAATGACTGCAGATGTCACTCCAACACCATAACCCACAATGTAAAACCTCTACCACCACCTCTATCATCTAGTCTACCCAAGATGAAGTACAGGTATCTGCTTTTATTGTTAAGTACAGTACACTGTACTGTACACTTGCTTTATCTATTATTTTTAAAATAATATTGTATTAATTTGTTTTATGGTTTATTTCTCGAAAATTGGTCTGGAAGTTTTATTTTAGGTTATGGAATGCATCCTAATTTTTTCCCATTTAACTACAATATTTGATTTTTATGAGGGCTTTTAGAAATGCATCCCTTGTCTATATTGAGGACTTACTGTAGTGACTTAAAGGCCATATTGGTGGAATGGAAAAATAAACAGGAAAATGAAGATCAGACCAAAGAGTTACCTGGCTAAGATGCTGGAATACCCTAAAGGAGCCTTGACGTTGCAGCATAAGTGGTGTAGCATGTGGTCTGGCAATGGCATGAGGATTCTCAACCTTCTTCACTGGCACAGGTTCTGCAACAGTAATATTGAGAATTTTAAGTTTTGTATTAATTTATTCCTAATTTAGTCCTGATCATTTTAAGTAATGTAAAGTCCCGATATATAAGACTAACTGGGGAAGATGGGGTGAGGGGGTCTGAAATTTGTAAATTGCTAGGTTTACTTAGGAGTGTTTCTCAAGGCACTAAATTTCTATCAATTTTATGAACATCGTTAGTACTTCTACTACAGCCATGTTCTATTAAACATGTAAAATAAATAAAGTGATACAAAGTACTGTAACCTAACCATAAGACAAATTTTCTATTTAAAAATTATGAGCTAACCTCCATACACCTCCCAAGGCTGAAGTGTAGCAAGTGAGGATGGTGGCTACTTCAGTTTATCAACAAAATGTATAAGTTTACACACTCATGCCTTACAACACCACCACTACCACTTACACTCACCCTGATGAAATAGTACAGTACACAATCTCTAGAGTGTGGTGAATGCTGAATGTCACTTAACCAAGGACTGGCTCAAGTGTACAGCATCTCCCAGGGCGAAACATGTCCTGCTATTTTATGAGCATTTAAGAGTACCTTGTTGCATCCCTAAAACATGAAAAACAAATACTGTACAGGACACTGATGTGACATACAAAAACAACTTTGTTTGTTCATCAAACCTTCCCAAACCCCTGCTAACTCCTAAGACTTAACCATAAAATTAATTTAAATACAAAGGCTTATAAAATTTACTAACCAATTGGTTTGCATTCCTGGGGATCAGACAACCTCTCTGTGACGGTCATTTGTCGGAAGGAACCAGATCGGGTGAAGGTGGACGTGGTGGGATCAAATGACATAGTAACTCCACACTCCTTATCTCTCTTTTGCTTGCGCTCCAGACAGGCAGCAAAAGCACAGCCAACAGCATGACTTAATCTCTCACCCTAGACCAAGGAATACAAAATACAGTAAATACAAAAATCTAACATTTCATGAGACAACATAATAACAATATGAATTATTCTGAAACACAACACAGGGCCAGGCAACATTTAAATGTATCATCATTATGTCTCCAGCAACATTTCATAATAAGCAGAACCATTATCACGTCATACACTTTCTTTCAGCTAACAAGTAGTACTGAGCAACTCTCTAGTTATCAATTACAGTAGGGTCGGGATATATCGCGACTTTATATAAAGATTTTTTTTTTATATAGTGGCTACCAAAATTATCAAAATTTTCCTATACTGTATAGTATAGCGATTAAGTTTTTATTTCGCGAGGGAAATTGGGCAGGAAATATTTCAAATGTACCGCCATGGCAAACAAATGCGTTATTTGCTCACACCTTCACGCTTGCCCGCTCAGTCTTTCCGAGTGAGTGACGAAAAAGCAGCCGACTCTGCTGCAGATTACGACTTCTAAGACGAGTGTAAATGGTTGTTAGTGACGTGAAAAGTGAAGTGAAGATAATGGAAAGCTTAATGGAAAAGATTTAATACTGTAACTAATATTTTTGGTTAGTTCATTTATTATTGTTAAGTGAGGATGGCAGTGTGTCGTCTGTTGTTCTCAGGATGGCGCGTCAGCTGCCGAGTCTGGTGCAGATTTCCAAAGCGAGTGTAAATGGTTGCTAGTGACGTGAAAAGTGAAGATAATGGAAAGCTTAATGGAAAAGATTTAATATTGTACCTAATATTTTTGGTGTTCATTTATGTAGGTGTGGGATTGTCAAGTGAGGGTGGCAGTGTGGCGTCTGCTGCCGAGTCTGGTGTTCCCAGGATGATGCGTCAGCTGCGGAGTCTAGTGTTCATTGGTGCTTTAGTTCGTAAGAAAATGAACTCGTTAAGTCAAGTTTGGTCACTTTTTTGGACCTTCTTAAACCTAACCCAATTTTCCCCATTGATTACATGTACAGTCGACCCTCGTTAAAACGGACTAATAGGGGGGGGGAGGGTGTCCGTTTTAGCCGATTGACCAAATTAACCGATTTAGGGGTTAATATTGCATAATATTGCATTATACAGCTATGTGTGTTTATTTGAGTGCCCCATCATAGGAGTCCGTTTTCTCTCACTTCAGGACGCCTGAGTCGTCCGTTTTCTCTTAATCTTAGACTGCATCAGAGACTTTGTTATTCCTTAGCAGTGACACAGAATTTGAAATTGCAACCCCAATTGCAACTGGGACAATCCCAGAACCAGAAATTTGATATGGACAGTTCAGATTTCGTCTGATTTATCCGAAATCCGAATTAAAGGGGTCCGAATTAACGAGGGTCGACTGTAACTATATATCGCGATTTAGTATACAGGTGCTCCTCTACTTACGAACGAGTTACGTTCCTGAGGCTTGTTTGTAAGTCTAACTTTACTCTTGTAGATACCAAACATATTGTAAAAAATTAAAAGATTATGGATATTTAGTACAGCTATACTGTTTAATACAGCCTTAAAAATTGGCTCGTTCTTCTCCTCTTAGGTAATGTTTGTTCTATCTGGAATTTTCTTCAAAATAATCCAGTCTCATCCACATTAAACACCTGTTCTGGCAGGTAACCCCCTTCAGTGATAATGTTTGTATCTCTGAAAGTCTGTAAGTTGAACATTCTTAAGTAGAGGAACACCTGTATAGAGAACATCGTTGGACCTTATCTCGTGATATATCCCGACCCTACTGTACACCGAAAGTCACAAAGTAGTAATTTTCTCGCACCGTTTCCTTAACAGCAACAAAACCATGGCACATCCATCGTCTCGTTGTTCCGTCTCGACAGATGTACGAGAAACCTTTTTCATGATTACGATCAGGTGCACAAAAAGAAACCTTCTCTATCGTCTGGTCAACAATCAGCCCCTGAAAAGTTACAAAAATCATGTTTAAGATTTTTTTATTTTTATTTTTAATAAAGTACATACAGGGTATATATATACAGTAGTGTACGAAGCTTTGAATTACACAAATAAATATGAAGCTTTGAATTACATGTATAAATACGAAGGATAATACATGGAGAAACGCAATCATACATAAAGAATTTCAATAAACAAAAGCATTAATTGTTAATGTGACTTTTATTACTTACCTTAGTTTCATCGTCTACCACTCGTAGTCCGTCGCCAGATACATAAAGCATCCCTCTTAGTGGTCTTCGACGAGAATTCTGCAAGTCATGGATTGTATTAACTCTAAACTTACTCATATAAAAATTTTTTAAACATACTTAAGAAGCAAAAACTAAACACAACATTGATCATATATGCTGTAGAAGTTTAAATCACAGCACTTCAGTAAGCCAGTTGTAAAAAAAAAATACCGTAGATCTGAAATTCTTCCCTACATCATCAGTGATTTTGGTACAATAGGCTAACACACAACTAACCTCTGCTATACAGTACAAAAAGAAAATTATGCATTGATTAGTGCAGTAAGGATTTATTTGTTGTATATTAACATTTCATCATAAATTAATTTGATCACTACTAAAACTCAGTCCCTCTGATATTACTCATACTCCATACAGATAAATGTAACATTAAAATCGATAACACTTCATTCTTAAGTGTTCCACCCTTCAACGCTGGATTTATTCCCCAAATAATCTTATCTCTTTCTGTACTGTACCACAAGTCTCTAATACTGTACAGTACTACACTCTCAAAAACTATGATAAAACATTAAAGCCCTTACCCTGAGTACCTTTAGAGCTTCTTCACACACTTGCATTCCTCGAGACTCGAACACTTCTACACAACCAAGATACTGAAATAGATCATGAATTACAGTGGTCTGGAATAATTAAGCAAATTCTACTTAAACTCAAATTATATACAGTACTGCACAAGTATTTATGATGTTAGATGAAAATAAAATTCCTTCACTGTACATCCAGCAGGGAATGTTCATGGAAAACAAAATTATCTCATATTAGATCTGTTAACTCTCATGTTACTTGGGTGGACCAAAAGTTGCACATCATGGGGATTTTCATAAAGTAGCACCCCCATGGGACTCTGAAGTTCTGAATGATTACTAAAACCTTTCTCCCACAGGTATAAGATAATGGCAAAGTTAACACACACAGAGAGATCAAGTAGAGCATCTCTTCTGTATATTGTACTGTACGCTGTAAATATCAACTTCACCCTCTAGTGTGAATTTTGCTGTCATCATTTACCTCGGGTGAGAAAAACATTACCTGTATTGTAGTGTGGAAAATAGCATAGTAGTAATCATTCAGAATCCCATGGGGGCATTACTTTATAATAATCCTTGTTGGACATGACTTTTGGGCTAGCCAACTACTGTACAGTTTTAATTTATCATTAATAATAATCGGAAGCAAAAGGACATGTGCTTACTTTGACGGGGAAGGAGCACGTGCCCGCTCTCACAGAAGCCTCATCAGTCTGCCACTGGTGAGGTTTGGATGCCTCCGTTACATGATGATGATCCTTCTTCTTCCGAAAACTCTCCCGGAAGCTTCGCCGTAGCCGGTCCATCCTGCGTCCCCGTGACCCACTCGGTCCTTCAACCTGCAAAGAATTAACCAGCTAGTTAATCATGTCCACAATGGTTAGATACCACTAAGGCACAAAATACAGTGGTAGTGCCCTTCTCTCTCACTACTGTATCCCAGGTTCGACCCCAAAGTTAGATGTGTGAAGGATGTTATCCAGTGTGACCCTACCAAACATGGCTGGCTTTCTCGGGTACAGCACTCGTCAGTTTCCTCCAGTAGTGTTAACGTTAGAAAAAGGAGGATCATGACACTGAAAAGCCTGACCGCCCGACCAGCTTGTACACTGACAAGTCGTGAAAATTAAAAAAAAAAAAAAAAAAAAATTACACTGGAAAATTTCTTTATTTTCTTGTGCCTTTGGGGCTGGTGACATATGTTGGGTTCCTCTTTACAAATACTGTACTGATGTGCAGCCAGGGAGTTCCTAGGGTAGGATATCACAACACTTCATAAAAAGGCACATTTCAATATTAGTACTGTACAGAATTATGCAACAGCTAGATCAGGGGGAGAGAAAGATTGGATGTGACTGGTAATGTGAGTCTCCCGAGCAACATATATCAAAGCCATGTAGTTTTGTGTGGCCTTTGCTACAATAGAGAGAAAAAAAATACAATACCCCCATTCTTGTGTATTATTCGGGTAACACTAACCATCCTAAAAAAAAAAAAAGAATTTAATGACAAGTTTTTTTCCTTAGTCAGGGCTCTTAAAAAAATATAAAATAAAAAAATAATCCCTTCCCCAACCCATAAAGTTAGTACCAATAATTAATATCCCTAAACTTTCTTAAAAATTCATCGACTATACAAGCTCATAAAGTCAAATTTTCTCTTAATATACAGGTAGTATAATCTTTCTCCAACAAATTTTGGACATGAATGGCTTTCGCTGATGAAAAAGAAAAAACTAGTTTTTCAGACATGACCCTTCGAAAAACATTACAAATCCCCCTCCAAAAAGAAAAAAAAAAGATCAAGCTACGAATCTCCTCGCGGTCAAAAAGTTAATCAAGACATAACTACATACACACTGATACTCTGAATACTAAAAGCCTTCATTCTCTTAAATATAAAAATAAAATTTCCCCAATCGACCACTATAATTTTCTTGACATTCCATCTTGATTTCTAAAGTACGATAAATTTCCTAGATAATGGTGATACGAGCGCCGTAACAAATTGCATAACGAGACATGAAACCTTTCCCAAATTATTGAGGGACGGATAGACTAACAGACATGACTAATAATATATGCCCTCTTGTCCACTAAATTCTATGACTGTTCAGGCTTATCCGTGACGTTTGTTTATCCTCTCCAACACCAAGTACAATTTGTTAGATTAGAATAGATTAGATATATATATATATATATATATATATATATATATATATATATATAGATGGATGGGGGGAGATATAACTAAGATAGACAGGCAGACAGATATTCAGTAAAATCGTCAAACAAATTCATTTATTCGGTTTGTGTACATAGAGTGCGCAAGGTACACAAACATTGGACAGAGAAAAATGCTGGTAGAAACTACAGTATTCCGTAAGCCAAGTTTTACCCAGATAATTAACACAGTTTTTGAGAAAAGCTCCGGAAACGAAACTTACCAAACAACCAGACGGACTGATTAAACCCTATTGCAAAATTTCCTCCGTTTTCTTTGAAGGAATTACTTGTCTAGTTTCTCTGCCACGTTTAGAATCAATTATGAATTTCTTTGCTTTCTTTGCCGGGGATTAATTTCATAAAGAGATAAGATAAGTGTACTACAATAACGAGAGAGAGAGAGAGAGAGAGAGAGAGAGAGAGAAAATCCCATGTACAGTATGAGGTAACACTTCCCCTGCCACGAGCACCACCACTGTCTGTGCCCTGTTAACCCTCACCACAACACACCCTCCAGATTATACTGTACGTTACTAGTTACTGCCTAATGCCTAAACATCTTGAAAACAATTCTTTACCTTACGTTTAGTGATACAATTCCCCGACATGAACAGCATTTTAATTTCGACCTAATATTTCTTTCACAATAATAACTATTCTTTTACAACTTCAACAATAATTTTGTTTGCAACTTCGATAACCATAATTTTCCTCACGGTAGTCTCGTAAAACACCAATATTATTATCTTTCATTTGAAGTTTCTTAGTAATAAATAGCACAGCGTTAACAAGGCAAAAACAAAATAAAAATCAACATTAACATTCGAGTGAACTGATGCCACGTCCAGCATAGCGATACACAGATAACAGTTTCTATTTGTATACTTCCTTTGTAAAAATTGAATTCACAACTGGTTTAAAATTGATAAGACACTAAAAAACGACTTAAAATCGACAAGACGCACTCATAAACGACTTAAAATCGACAAGACGTACTCATAAATTACTTAAAAACGACAAGACGCACTCATAAACGGCTTAAAATCGACAAGACATACTCATAAATTACTTAAAAACGACAAGACGCATTCATAAACAACTTAAAATCGACAAGACGTACTCATAAATTACTTAAAACGACAAGACGCACTCATAAACGACTTAAAATCGACAAGACGTACTCATAAACAACAGAAAAAATAAATTACATGCATTGACACTTAAAAGACGACCACCACTCCTGGATTAAGAATACACACAGGAGGTCTTTTATTTATATTATTCAGCGAGAGTTGATGACACAAATGGTAAGTTACTGTACTCAGGTGCACCATGAGCTGACATCAACACCACTGCTATAGATATGGAAGGCAAGGCGAGTCTCTCTCTCTCTCTCTCTCTCTCTCTCTCTCTCTCATGGAGGAAACAATATATATATATATATATATATATATATATATATATATATATATATATATATATATATATATATATATATATATATATATATATATATTTAAACAACCTTTCTGGAGATAATTGTACAGAATTTATTGTCTCAAGATGGCCACGGCACTCGAAAGGTCCAGCCATATCAATGTTGTTGTTACTCACTTTATACAGGGTGGTCAAAAAGTTCTCCCTGTGAACTTGCAATAATTCACAATTTACTATACCTACATTTATTTTAATTATACTGTTAATTATTGCAGGTGCACAGTAACTTTTCAATCACCCTATACCTGTATTATAGTGGGCTATAAAGTGCTATCACCCTAAACCTATATCATTCTAGGCTAATGACATTTTTATCACCCTATACTTTTATCATTCTGGGCTAAATAAACGAGATTCATTTTCGATTTACCTGTCTGCACGATGCTATATACCACCCCCCCCCCTGGATCATGCACGTCACCAAATCTCAAGAGGTCCATTACCTCCCCCGATCTATACGGCCAGGCAATAGACAACCTCCCTAGACCAGCATCCGCCAGTAGGGTCGGCGGAATATGAAATAAGGCCCTCAAAACACCCATACATGGTATAGGGTAGGATGTCTAGTGCCTGTGCCGACAAAAAATAACTAACCCAAGACACAACCCTAACACACTATTAGCTCAGCTAACCCACAGCAAGGTGGTCAGCCTGCCCTCTCCTACCTCCTAAATTTCCGAACTATAACTTCCTTCCCCCACCTCCAATCTTCTTTCACTCCTCCTTCTCTACAAAAAGTCTTGTACCCATCACCTACCCCATACCAGTGAGGTCACATCTCTGATGGGCCTCAACCATGCGGTAATGAAACTCGAGTGATACAACTTCATAGAAAACGGAAGTAGGGAGCTGAAGTGAGACGACGAGACAGATAGGTGACAGGGGCGAGGAGACAGATGGGTGACAGGGGCGAGGATACAGGTGGGTGAGAGAGGCGAGGAGGCAGGTGGGTGAGAGGCGAGGAGGCAGGTGGGTGAGAGAGGCGAGGAGGCAGGTGGGTGAGAGAGGCGAGGAGGCAGGTGGGTGAGAGAGGCGAGGAGGCAGGTGGGTAAGAGAGGTGAGGAGGCAGGTGGGTTAAGAGACTTGGCTCACCTTGGCGGAACACAACTGAGGATCAGACAGTGTAACGAAGATAGGCAGGTGAGTCTTCTCGTTACCTAATGTCTTCCACTCGCTGCTGCTGTTAGACCGAGGGCGGGGAGGTCCTTGCCAGCTCATGGTTGCTCGCTCGCTCGTTCAACAACACGACAACAACCTCACTTATCACAACACACACACACACACACACAACCTTTCCGTAACGTCTCACAATCACACGGCACTGAGCTTTATTCCCTCCTCACTCGGTTCAACACCAGCACGAGTCACACTACCCTGTCCAGCGTCTTTTGGGTAGTAACTGTAGTGTCTCCGGCACCTACAGCAGCCCACTACACATTACACCACTCCTCTCTCAGGATGTTGTGAGAGTGGAGAACACTGGTGGGGGGAAAGGGGGGGGGGGGCAGGGAGACGTGTGTGTGTCACTCGAGAGAGCAGTATTATCAACGGCACTCTGGCTCTGTTCGTTACCTTTGCTCGCTACGTATAATAATAATAATAATAATAATAATAATAATAATAATAATAATAATAATCGAAAACCCAATATTAGTCTTGATATTTTTTTTCAGAATCAGAACAACACAATCAAAACGAAACATTGAAATAATAACACCCAGTCCCCTCCCTCCCCAACACACAGCAACTTCAGTAACACAAGCCTAAGGACCTACTTACATTGACGCTACATTGAACATGCTGCGGGTGTCTTATCGGCAATAGGTAAAATGTACCTCCATTATCTCACCAAGGGAGCTTTAATTAATAAACTACTGTACTATATCTCAAACAAGAGCTTCACATACTGTAAGTGGTCAAGGCCGGGGGAAGAGAATTGAAAAATGCGTATATAAAAGCAAACAAGACAAATAAAACTACAACGGATATATGATTTATGATAAAAATATAAATTCATCGTATATAAAGCGGTAATAAATGCCTAAGTACAATGGTTGTCAAATTATTACCCCTCCCCCTCCAGGTTGTGTTAGACGAAGCGCAAGCCAGAGCCAGAATGCCGACACTTGCATATCCTGTAACGTAATGGTAGTTCGTGTGAGACAAACTGGTGAGGATAACGCCACTATCCACCCACACCGGATACTCACTGACATGAAGCCTCTTCTTCTACACACACATTACGCCAACACTTTTAGTTGCACAATACGTTAAATTATTTATTTTTACAAATACAGTTTACTGTAATTGATTCGTGGGAAGGATGTTTTCCCGCCAGAATAACGTTGGGTTGGCTGGCGTCGACTTGAGCTTCCCTCCGGCGCGTATCTCAGACCAAATAATTGTATAATTACTACTACAGGTGATATAGTATAAGCGACCATTATCCTCGTATAAAAGTGTCGGCTTTGAGGTTCAGTTTAACGCGCACGCGCACACACACGCGCGCACACACACACACACACACTAAACGGTTATCACGGTTAACTGCCAGTGTTATGCCTCAAGTAGAACGTTGCCAAATCACGTTGAACTCTCCAACGTTAAGATTAAAAAACACACTAGCGGTACAGGGTGTGCTAATTGTCGTATATAAAAAAAATTAAAAAATAAATAAAAATTCATAAGTCGATTCTCGTACAATGATATTTGGTTCAATCTCAACAATTTTGACAGAAACGTAATATAAATCTTTGATCTTTGGACGCTAAGTCAAGTTTTGGACGTTGGGCCACAGACAAACAGTAACCAGAGAGAGAGAGAGAGAGAGAGAGAGAGAGAGAGAGAGAGAGAGAGAGATTTACAATAAGAAATAAAGCTTTCACGTTGGCTACAAAATAAAAAGAAAGAAAGAAAGAAAGAAAGAAAGAGTGCGTCGTGTGATAGTACAGATCACCTGTTCATTACCACACATCAACACGTGGCACCAATGTCAATATTTACCCAAGACACTCAACAGCATCCAGTGTGATAGTGAGGTGTGTGAGGCCCTTGTGGCTGAAGGAGTCGTCACCAGCACCACCACCAACACTACCTCTCTCTCTCTCTGTTCGTGTGTTGATACTCGTTGACACACACACACACACACACAAACACATGTACGTTTCGCCCGCCAATATCACCTCTCTACTAACACCGCCGACCAGTGATGACGTCAGCGAGGCCTCATTCAACACGTATACCCAAGGAAACATTGCAATAATCTTCACTACCAAGACGCCCCCCACCTCCTCACCCTATGACGACTGGTGAGGCTACTGTAGTCTACACGGATCACCTGAACATTAGCCCCCCAAGAGTTTATTTTACCTGATGATAAAACACCTGGGCTGGGTTGTATTAGGTCAGGTCAGGTCAGGTTAGGGGTTAAGGTACCAGTAGTTAATTTCAAGGTGATAGAACCCAAATGAAAGGTAAGGGGGGTGAAGGGTTAAGCTAATTACCAGGTGATCTATATACACTTGCATATATACCTGACAGGAAGATCCAATTAGCATCACCTGTCTGACCCCACCTTTCATCTCTCTCCTTACAGCAATAATTAACTCACAGCAACCACCTGACTCCTCTCTATTGACTCGTTAGATTAGGTTAGGTTAGCTTAGGTTAGGCGTCACTGAAGAGTTGGACTATAAGATGTTCCTTTCAATTGTCTTGTGTGGTGATTTTTACTCCTGAAAAAATCTAAATCTCTCTCTTTTTCTTCTTCTTCTTTCCCTTTCTCTCTTACTCACTTTCTATCTATCCCCCCCTTTTCTCTCACACTTTCTCTTCCACACAAACACACCCTTCATCTGCTCTCTCTCTCTCTCTCTCTCCTGTTATTAAGTCGTCCCTCATCCCATTGTTGTCCGTCCCGTCTGTTTACACACAACAAGTGGCTACCAAGTGACGTGTCCTGTCCTGATGGTGCAATGTACTTGGTCCTAATGTGGGGTGGGGTGGGGTTGTGGGGTGGGGTGTGATTCAATAAGACCTCCGGGTGGTTTGTAGAGACAGCCAGGATATAAATCAAGACCTCTCCTTTATGATGCAGTCAAGGTAACACACACACACACACACTCTTGAGAGGACGATACGCGATATTTATCATGTGGCCGGCTCGTGCCTCTCATTCTCCCTGCTTCCCTCCCTCCCTCACTAGTCTCCTCCTCCCCTCTCTCCCTCACGCCCATACTAGTCCCTCTCCCTCTCGCCCACACAGTCCCTCTCCCTCACGCCCACACTAGTCTCCTCCCTCCCTCCCTCCTCTCTCCCTCCCGCCCACACTAGTCCTCTCCCTCTCTACCTCCTCCACGCCCACACTAGTCTCTTGCCTCCTCTAGTCTTCTCACGCCTCCCTACCTCCCTCACTAGTCTCTCCTTCCTCACGCCCACACTGATTTCTTCCTCCCTCCTCCAACACCCTCACGCCCACACTGCTCCCCTTCCAACCTTCCCTCACGCCCACACTTCTCTTCCTCTTCTCCAACACCCTCCACACTGGTCCCTCCCTCCCTCACACGCCCACACTGCTCCCTCCCTCCTCCTCCCTCACGCCCACACTGCTCCCCCTCTCCCCTCCCCTCCCTCACACCCACACTGCTCTCCCCTCCCTCCCCTCACGCCCACACTGGTCCCTCCCTCCCTCCCCCTCACGCCCACACTGGTCCCCTCCCTCCCTCACGCCCACACTGGTCCCTCCCTCCCCACGCCCACACTGGTCCCTCCCCCCTCACCTCCCCCTCCCTCCCACACTGGTCCCCTCCCTCCCCACGCCCACACTGCTCCCTCCCTCCCTCACGCCCCACACTCCCCCCTCCTCACGCCCACACTGGTCTCCTCCCTCCCTCACGCCCACACTGCTCCCCCTCCTCCCTCACGCACACACTGCCCCCTCCCCCTCTCACGCCCACACTGCCCTCCCTCCTCACGCCCACACTGCTCCCTCCCTCCCTCACGCCCACACTGCTCCCTCCCTCCTCACGCCCACACTGCTCTCCCTCCCTCACGCCCCACACTCCCTTCCCCTCCCCCCACGCCCACACTGCCACACTGCTCCCTCACGCCCACACTCCCTCCCTCCCCACGCCCACACTGCTCCCTCCCTCACGCCCACACTGCTCCCTCCTCCCTCCCTCACGCCCACACTGCTCCCCCTCCTCACGCCCACACTGCCCTCCCTCACCCCACACTGGTCCTCACTCTCTTTCATTGCTTACAAACACTGGGCACCTCGGCCATTAGCTGGTGGACCTGGCCAATCATCCCATCTCTCGGGGATGGATTTCCCCTGAGGCAAGGAGATGAGGGGAGAGAAAGAGAAAGGTAATGATGCAGTGATAAATAAAATAAAGGAGAGAAAGAGGTGAGAGAGAGAGAGAGAGAGAGAGAGAGAGAGAGAGAGAGAGAGAGAGAGAGAGAGAGAGAGAGAGAGAGAGAGAGACCAAAATGACTCACTTCCCTATACTATAACCATTAGGTACTCACTCTCAGCTGGGTGAACTGTGGGTTACCCCGGGCCATGGAACTAACGATCATTTATAAGATGAGATAACGAGCTCTATACACACCTCCCCCCAAAAAAAAATATCTTCACGATTTTATGTTAAACAATATTACACAACGGACGAAGGATTTTGACAACCCTACCGAGACAACAGGAGTCGTAGTGTTCATTCGGAAACCCATCGATCACCCCAAGTTCAGATAGTTTATTTTGATCGACTGTATATATCTGAATCTGGACCACTAGATCGACGTACCGGTCCATAAGTGGGCCTAAAAGTGTCGCCTATAAGTGGCCCAGCGACAGCAGACTGGGGCCAGGGAGTAAATAAGTCAGGTGTCGACTCCATGAGTGTGAACTAAATTAAGAACTTGAAGCAGAAGGTACAGTCGGGAACAAGAGGGACAAGGTCGACCTCAACCCACTCACTCACTGACCCTTTCTCTCTGTCTTCCTACTTCCCTCAACTGATCCTTCCCCACTCACACACTCTCTACCTCACTGACCCTCCCACTCACTCACTTATCCTCACTCTCCCTCCCTCATTCACTCTCCCTTTCCTCACTCAACCTCTCCACCACTCCCCCCCCCCCCCCCCCCCCCCCCCACTCACCACCCCTCCCTCCCCCCACTCACCACCCTCCCTCCCCCACCACCCCTCCCCCACTCAACGCCTCCTCCTCAAGTGTCATTTACACACGCATTATAACCAACTTCAGAGTAATTACTTGAACTCAGCCGCCTCAAGTAATTACTCCAAGCGTCGTGTAAAAGTTCCTCTCGTTATTTCGTGATGATCAAGAATGGTTTAATCCTCTTCTCGCCTCTCTGGTGACTTAAATCCTCCTCTTCTTCTTATTCTTCATTCTTTTCTTCTGCTTCTTCTTCATCCCCCTCCTCTTGTTTTTCTTCCTCCTCTCTTCTTCTCTCTACTCTTGTTCACCCTCACCAGGTCACAGCCCTCACCAGGTCACAGCCCTCACTAGGTCACAGCACCTCACCAGGTCACAGCCCTCACCTCCCCCCTCCCCCACAACCTGTCTAGCAATGCGTCACCTCCCTCTCACTCACATATTGCCCTCAACCCTTTAACCTCCCTCACTCTTCTCCATCAGTTAAACTCCCTCTCCCTCACTCTTCTCCATCAGTTAAACTCCCTCTCCCTCACTCTTCTCCATCAGTTAAACTCCCTCTCCCTCACTCTTCTCCATCAGTTAAACTCCCTCTCCCTCACTCTTCTCCATCAGTTAAACTCCCTCTCCCTCACTCTTCTCCATCAGTTAAACTCCCTCTCCCTCTCTTCCTCCAACACTCTCCTCCACCTGTCTCCGTCTCCCTCCTCAGGTCACAGGGAGAGAGAAGGTAACAAGGAAAAATTAAATTGACTGGAAAAGAATGTTGACCCACCTTCTCCATCCCCTTCATGTTGACCTTAAAGAACCTCACCATTCACCCTCCCTCCTCATACCTCACTCGCCCTTCTACCTCACCAGCCTTCTATACGAGTGGTCTGAGCTCCTCCGGGAACTTGGGTGTTTGATGCGAGGGGTCAGAGGCGCTCGTCCCTTGAATACTGAGTTGAGGAGGAACACTAGGAACGGAATCTGGTGGTGACGGGAAAACGCAGACAGACAGACAGACAGACAGACAGACAGACACAAAACCCTCTCACACACACAAAAGACCCTCTCCTCCCCCCCACACACACACACGACCCTCTTCACCCCCCCCACACACCTCAAACAGATCAACTTCATCCCCCCCCAATGCCAGAGTGTTTTAATGCGACTTCCCGTGACAAAATCTCTCTCTCCTTTTCAGTTCGTGTGGTGTAAACCTCTCGTGTCTACAGTAAATCCCTCGTGTCTACAGTAAATCCCTCGTGTTTACAGTAAATCCCTCGTGTTCACAATAAATCTCTAGTTTACAGTAAATCTCTCGTATTTACAATAAATCTTTTACATAATTATTTTTTACAGGGGAGTTGTTAGTTCCTTTGATATGGAGTTGTATAAAGTGCCTTTAGCTTAGCGGTTAAAACTGGTATACTGTACCGTCCACACACACACACACACACACACACACACACACACACACACACACACACACACACACACACACACACACACACACACACACACACACACACACACACACACACACACACACACACGACCTTCTCATCTCGCCATGGTTTGTTTACTTAATGCACCAATACTGACCATACACCGACCGTGTTTTAAATCCAGGATGGCTGCCACACCTCCGTCACTCACCTGGAAAAACAAACAAAAATACTTGGTTAATACACTAATCAGATCATACATACATACATACATACATACAATACAAAAATATATTTATTATCTCCAGTACGGAAATATGAAGAAATTTATGAGGTATTATTATTATTATTATTATTATTATTATTATTATTATTATTATTATTATTATTATTATACGAGTTGTTTTCGTAGCTATGATATATAACACACACACACACACACACACACACACACACACACACACACGAAGGCAGACAGACAGTGACAAATAAATGACACACAAACAAAGACAGTGATGAAAGATAGACACAAGATATTGACATAGACAGACAACAGATGAAATAAACCAGGCATGCATACATACATACATACATACATACATACATACATAAATAACATACATACATAAATAACATACATACATACATACATAACATACATACATACATACATACATATTGTACATACAACAGTATATCTCGGGAGATACAAAAATAGTTAGAGCTGTCTGGGAGGTGGCTAGGTGGTGCTGGGTGACCGCTGGGAGGTGGCTAGGTGATACTGGGAGGTGGTTAGGTGGTGCTGGAAAGCCGCTAGGTGCTGGGAAGGATCACATTAACAGCCCCTAACTCTGTCTCTATCACCCAGCCGCCTTAATCACGTCACTGAAGCCAAATTGACCTGAATTAGAAAGGTGAGGGGATCTGAGGGGAGAGAGGGGAAGGAGGGTGAGAGATGGGAGGGGAGGAGAGGGAGGGAGGGGGCGAGGAGTTATGGCAGGAAGGGAGACGGGAGGTACTGGGAAGGAGGGGAAGAAGGAAGAGGGGAGGGAAGAAACGGGGAAGGGGAGAGGGGAGGGAAAAGAGGGTGAGGGGTGTGTTTTGCTCGTAACAAGGCTAATAAAGTACTTGGGTTCATACAAAGGAGTGTTAGTTACAAGACTAGCGAGGTCATCCTAAAACTGTATCTTGCGCTTGTGAGACCACACCTGGATTACGCAGTTCAGTTCTGGTCACCGTATTACAGAATGGATATAGAATCATTGGAAAGAATTCAGAGGAGAATGACAAGACTAATCCCGGCATTAGGAACCTGAGTATAGAGACAGGTTAAAACATCTTAATTTGCACTCCCTCGAGAGACGTAGAGCGAGGGGCGACCTGATAGAGGTGTATAAGTGGAAGTCAGGGATAAACAAAGGGGACATTACAAAGGTACTCAAACTATCCAACCAGGAGCGAACTCGTAACAATGGTTTTAAATTAGACAAATTTAGATTTAGGCGTGAAATAGGTAAACACTGGTTTGGAAACAGAGTAGTGGATGAATGGGACAAGTTACCAAATATCATCATTAACTCGAATACGCGGGATAGCTTCAAACATAGGTTGGATGCAATAGGGGTTGGGAGTAAGCGGGACTGCCCAGTATGGGCCAATAGGCCCGCTGCAGTTTCCTCCATTCTTATGTTCTTATGAGAAGCTGGGGAGGTACTGGTGGGGAGAAAAGAAACAGCATAGAAGGAGGTGGTCAAGAATGTCACCATCTAAGTAATTCCTCCCTGCCTCCTATACTACTTCTTCCTTCTCTCCCCCATTCCACTCCTCTCCTTCCTTCCTTTCATCCCTCTTCGCTTGCTCCCATCCACCTCTCCCTCCTACGGTCCTACCCTCCTTCCTTGCCTCCTACCCTCTCTTTCTTACCTTATCCATTCCCTCCCTCCCCTCCCTACCTCCCTCCCTCCCTTCCTGGTATCTTATAGTCCTTCACCTGTTCCTTGTATCCGTACTTTACCTGTAATTACCCCTGTACACCTGTCCGCTCTTACACCAAGCAATCAACACACATTAGCACGACTGACAAAAAAACCTAACCTAACCTTACACACTTAACCTAACCTAACCTTACACACTTAACCTAACCTAACCTTACACAATTAACCTAACCTAACCTTACACACTTAACTTAACCTAACCTAACCTTACACACTTAACCTAATCTAACCTAACCAATGACCGATCCTTTAATCCCACACCCTGACTCGAGGCCACATCACTAGCAAGGTCCTCAGTCA
>NW_024737097.1:19601256-19613756 GCF_018991925.1 Homarus americanus | reverse complement strand
CAGTTTCCCTAGTCTTGTTTACAGTTTCCCTAGTCTTGTTTACACTTCCCCCTAGACTTGCTTGTACTTCCTATAGATTTGTTTACACTTCCTTTTGGTCTTGTTTACAGTTTTCCTGATCTTGTTTACAGCTTCTCCTGGTCTAGTTTACACTCTTGTTGTTTACACACTCTGCTGTCCCCCTGCCACACATCCCGGGACACGGAGCCAAATTTAGACAGAGTAGGAACCCATTTGTCCTTGATGGGAAAATCCCACCCAAAAAAAAAGTAACTTCTCTAAAATTAACCTCCCTTCTCGTTAACCTGACAACACACCATGGAGGATCACCTGAAGCAGCTCTCTCTCTCTCAGTTTATTTCACCTGAAGATTAACCACCTCTGACCTAACACTAGTCTAACCTATTCTATCCTAACTAAACCTAACCTAACCTAAAGAATCCCTCCACCCTATCTTATTTCACCTAAAAATTAACTAACCTAACCTAACACTAGACTAGACTAGCCTAGCCTAGCCTAACCTAACCTTACCTATCTTAAATTCAGCAGGTGACCCCCCTTCCCCCTCTCACTCTACACCTTCAAGTCTTAAACAATTTCAGACGCCATTACTGCAGATAAACCCCAATTGTCTTATCACATTATCAAGAATCAGATAAACACGCCCCTCACATAAGGTCTGTGGCAAGAACTAACACAAATACAGGAGTTTTAGCCTCAAATATCTGTAAGTTGTGAGTTTCGTAACATTTCCTGACCTGGTTTCAAGCCCTTATCATCGAGGTGTGTAGCAAGGTTCCAGTGTTGTTAAGTAAATGTATATTAGCTTTAAAATCATAGAAATAAATGAACAGTTCTTATTTCTTAGGGATAATTAATTTGTTAGTATCTAAACAGTGATAAGAATAGATATAAATAAACCACACCTTGACTCATTAACCTTTGACCTTACCTGATTACTGTACCCCTTTGGCCTTATCTCTGTCTGCACCTCTGATATCGCCTCTGCCCTCACCTGACCACATCTCTACCTTCACCTGACCACACCTCTGCCCTCACCTAAACATCTCTGCCTTCACCTGACCAGATCTCTGCTCACACCTAAACACCTCTGCCTTCACCTGACCACATCTCTGCCCTCACCTGACCACATCTCTGCCCTCACCTGACCACATCTCTGCCCTCACCTGACCACATCTCTGCCCTCACCTGACCACATCTCTTCATCTCTGCCCTCACCTGACCACATCTCTGCCCTCACCTGACCACATGCTCTCACCTGCACTCCCTTTAACCCATCAACTAACAGAATTAACAAGACTCAGATTTCAATTAACATCTTAACAACCAAGTGACCTCTGACCTCCCTTAGAGTAGACAACAGAGGGTGGGAGAGGAGGGGAGAGGGAGGAGGAGGAGGAGGAGGAGGAGGAGGAGGAGGAGGAGGAGGAGAATCTGAAATCTGTATCTGTCGTGGCGTAACATAACTCTCTTACTCGTGCCAATAAATCTTTAGGTGTCTCTATAGTCTAGACCTAATAAACGACTGACAGGAGACAGACAGACAGACAGACACCACGACACTTGTAGTATGAGGTGAGCTTCATGCATAAATTCCTGAGAAAAAAGAGATTGTACTTGTAACAGGAAACACATGAAACAAAACAGGATAGCTTATACGAGGTTATATCGACACACACACACACACACACACACACACACACACACACACACACACACACACACACACACACAAGTCAGATGAGCGAAGGACTTTATCACAATGACCTCCACCTCCCCACACCCCAACTCTCCCACAACCCTCACCCCAACTCTCTCCCCCACACACCTCAACTCTCCCCCACACACCCCAACTCTCCCCCCACAACCCCAACTGTGTGTGTGTGTGTCGTGAGGATTAGGAAGTCTTACAGATTATTTCACCTGCCGATTCAACGGTGGACGGAAATAAAGTCCACAGGAAAAAGTGTCACATAACTTGTACACATTGACAACACAATATATATATGATGGCATTGTACATAGGTTAGGTTAGGTTAGAGGTTAGGTTAGGTTAGATCAGGGTAAGGTTAGGTTAGGTTAGGTTAGATCAGGGTAGGAGTAGATAGGTTAGTTAGGTTAGGTTAGGTTAGGTTAGAGATCAGGGTAAAGTTAGGTTAGGTTAGGTTAGATCAGGGTAAAGTTAAGATAACGTTAGGTAGGTTGAGTTAGGTTAAAGTTTGTGTATCTCTGTAAGTGTAATTAAGAGGAGATGACAGACGCTAAGAGCCGGGGTACCGTTGTAACATTGACCTTAAAGAACCACGCAGTCCAGTACTCTAATGAGTGAAGCGTAACACGTGTTGAGAGACGGTGTGACTTGAACGCCTAACTTTATCTCTCACTGTCTATCACAAAAACTAAGAAACTTATTCACCACTAAGAAACAAATCCTCACTCCTCTCTCACCCACAACACGTAACTCTCTTATCTCTAACGAATAATGTCACGAAAATCACAATCATCGCTCTCCATTGGCTAATCAAGAGGCACCGGGGGATCCACTAACCAATTAGGTGACACCGAGCACTCCAGTGACCAATTAGGTGACGCCGAGAATTCCACGGCCCAATCATTCGACACAGAGGAATTTAGTGATTCCCTGACCAATCAAGTGGCACCAAACAATGAATCGACCAATGAGAGAGAGAGAGAGAGAGAGAGAGAGAGAGAGAGAGAGAGAGAGAGATTAACAATGACAGACAAAACAACGTCACGAGGACTCCTAAAGGCCACGCCCCACACGCTAAACAACCATCTCGTCAAGTGGCGCCACACACACACACTCCTCCTGGTCAGTGAGGCGCCGGGGTGGACACAAACTCTGGTCCTGGAAGCTTTTTCATGATTGGATTAGGTTAGGTTAAGTTAGGTTAGGTTAAGTTAGATTAGGTTAGGTTAAGTTAGGTTAGGTTAAGTTAGGTTAGGTTAAGTTAGATTAGGTTATGTTAAGTTAGGTTAGGTTAAGTTAGTTTAGGTTAGGTTAAGTTAGGTTAGGTTAGGTTAGGTTAGGTTAAGTTAAGTTAAGTTAGGTTAGGTTAGGTTAGGTTAAGTTAAGTTAGGTTAGGTTAGGTTACGTTAGTTTAGGTTAAGTTAGGTTAGGTTAAGTTAGGTTAGGTTAAGTTAGGTTAGGTTAGGTTAAGTTAGGTTAGGTTAAGTTAAGTTAGGTTAGGTTAAGTTAAGTTAAGTTAGGTTAGGTTAGGTTAGGTTAAGTTAGGTTAGGACAAGACTATCCACACAAACCGACCAATAACGTGAGAGAAACACACAACCAACACTCCTGCCTCACTAAACCTCGAACCCACGCCCTTCAGATGACAAACGGGGCCGCCATCACGAGTGCCGCGCCGAGTAATGTCATCATCATCAGGTCCGGAGAACACTAACCTGAGCTCCGACACAACAGGTGCTCATTGTATCATATTAAATTCACACGACTCTCTTTGTTGCGTTCATTTGTGGTTTACTGGTTCGCTCTCTCAAGTATACAGGTTCGAATCCCTCAGGGGGGCTTTAAGTGATATCTGTGTAATTCTGGGAAACTGTGGTGATTAAGGGAGGGAAGGGGAGTTAGATTAGGTTATGTTAGGTTAGGTTAGGGTGGTCAGGGTTGGTTAATCTTGAGGTGAAATAAACTGGGGTGCCTAATCTTAAGGTGATTCCTATAATAACAACCTATCGCGTATAACAGTTTCACCTTCACCACAAGAGGGCAGCAGCACCTCCACTCTGGCCACAAAATATCCGACGACACACACACACACACGGACGGACGGACGGACGGACGGACGAACGGACGGACGCACACACACACTAAAATAATATATTCTGATCTTATTTAACTAAAGATGATATACATAAAATAAGGAAAATCAACATTACACTTGAGAATGTATTTTAACTATATTCTTTGCATTAATTTAATTAGCCCTCTAAATACTGTAGTGTTCGGCCACAACCCGGCCACCATCACCTCCACTATTGCAACTATATCTTGCGCTAGTCAGGCCGCACCTCGATTATGCGGTTCAGTTCTGGTGCCCCTATTATAGAATGGATATCAATTCACTGGAGTCGGTGCAGCGAAGAATGACAAAAATGATTCAAGGACTCAGAAACCTTCCATATCAAGATAGGTTAAAGAAACTTAACTTGCATTCCCTAGAAAGACGAAGAGTGCGGGGAGATATGATAGAGGTATTTAAGTGGGTGAAAGAAATCAATAAAGGGGATATAGATAAAGTTCTTATAATATCCGAGCAGGATAGGACTCGGAGCAACGGATTCAAGTTGGATAAGTTTAGGTTTAGGAGGGAGATAGGAAGGAACTGGTTCACAAATAGGGTGGTGGACGAGTGGAACAAGCTTAGCAACTTTGTAGTAAGTGCTGGAACGCTGGAAAGTTTCAAAGGGAGGCTGGATAGATTCATGGATGATAGAGAGTGGTAGTAACTCTCGACAGGAGCTGCCATGCACAGGCCAACCGGCCTATTGCAGACTCCTTATTTTCTTATGTTCTTTTTACCCGGCCATCACCGCCACTATCCGGCCACCACCACCACTACCCGGTCACCACCACCACTACCCGGTCACCACCACCACTACCAGGCCACCACTCCTACCACTACCCGGCCACCACTCCTACCACTACCCGGCCGTCACCACCAAAATCCGGCCATCACCGCCACTATCCGGCCACCACCACCAGCTCTACCCGGCGTGATGGGGAGTGAAGGGGGGTGAGTGCGTGAGGGGGGTGGGGGTGAGTGCGTGAGGGGGGTGAGGGTGGTGGTGAGGGCGGTGGTGAGGGTCAGGTGGCTTGTGCAACTGCAGGTCCCTGGGGTGAGTGACCAGCCCTCAGGAGTGACCACTGTGGCACTTACACTCACCACACACACTGTCTCTGTCTCTCTCTCTCTCTCTCTCAGTTTCCTCTTTCCTCGCTCTTTCTCTGTGTTTCCTCTCTCTCTCTCTCTCTCTCTCTCTCTCTCTCTCTCTCTCTCATTTTCTTCCCCTTCTCCCATTCTCTTTCCTCTCTCATTCTTTTCCTCTCTCTCTCATTTCTCTTTCCTCTCTCTCTCATTTTTTCCCTTCTCTATCTCTTTCCTCTCTCTCCCATTCTTCTCTCTCTCTCATTCTCTCTCTCTCTCATTCTCTTTCCTCTCTCTCTATCTCTCTCACAACAACACGACTGAGAGGGTACTGGATATTTACAATGCTTAATGAGACGTAACAGGAACCTGCCATCTATACTATACCTGTGGGAGGGGAGGAAGGAGGAGGTCTGTCTGTCTGTCTGTCTGTCTGTCTGTTTACAAGGGTCACCCAAACACACCCACCACTTGCCGTTACCCCCCCTCTCCCCCAACCACTACTACTACTATCATCAATAATGTTTACTACCACCACTATCACCACCACCACCACCACCTCTACTGCCTCCAACACTATCACCAACACTATCACCACCACCACCACCTCTACTGCCTCCAACACTATCACCACCACCACCACCACCTCTACTGCCTCCAACACTATCACTATCACCACCTATCACCACCACCACCTCTACTGCCTCCAACACTATCACCACCACCACCACCACCTCTACTGCCTCC
This sequence comes from Homarus americanus, assembly GCF_018991925.1. Lineage (NCBI taxonomy): Eukaryota > Metazoa > Arthropoda > Malacostraca > Decapoda > Nephropidae > Homarus > Homarus americanus. The sequence goes on along the minus strand of NW_024737097.1, from coordinate 19,608,078 downwards.
AACACTATCACTATCACCACCACTATCACCACCACCACCTCTACTGCCTCCAACACCTATCACCACCACTATCACCACCACCACCTCTACTGCCTCCAACACTATCACCACCATTTGCACCACTATTACCATAACATACCCCACTTCTACTACCAATACCTCCAACACAGTACCTCCAACACAACCACTATCTCCAACACAACACCACTTCCTCCACCACAACACCACTTCCTCGCTAAAGACGATATCCATTTGAACTTAGTGCCAGGTATAAATGAAATGCACACCTGACCTAACTTAGCCCTCTACCACACACATGACTCCACCCTCCCCCACACACGAGACTTCCCCCTTCTCCCCCACATACCTGACTCCTCCTCCCCACACACCTCTGACTTCCTCCCCACACACCAGACTTCCTTGCTCCTCCACACACCTGAGCTCCTTTACACAGCCACAAGAAGCTCCATGTATGATTGGAAATGTCACCTCACTCACGAGTTTTATGTGGGCGTCACGTAGCCCTAAACCCACCCACCCACCCACCTGACTCACCCTACCCACTCAACGTACCCAAAAATCCACCACTTAACGTACCCACCGAACCCACCCCGAACCCACCACCAACCCACCCAGCGGTATATTAACACAGCTGAGGTTAAAATACCACCGGGTTAAACTTTTAAGATGGCGGAGGTGAAGACCGAATTAACAAGTGGTTTCTGCATTATTTCAATTTTAGATCGAGGAGAGGAGGAAAGGAAGGAAGGGGAGGGGGAGGAGGGGGGGAGGGGGAGGGGGGAGGGGAGGGGAGGAAAGTGGGAGGGGAGGGGGAGGAGGGGGAGGAAAGGAAGGAGGGGGAGGGGGGGAGGAAAGGAAGGAGGGGAGGAAAGGAAGGAGGGGGAGGAAGGGAAGGAGGGGGAGGAAGGGAAGGAAGGAGGGGGGAGGAGAGAGGGAATTAGAGAAGGAGGGAAGAAAGGAGGGAATTAGGGAAGGCGGGAGGGAAAAGAGTGAAGGATGTAAAGGAGGGAGGGAAGATGCGAATTAGGGAAGGAGAGGAGTGAGGGAGGGAAAGAGTAAGGGAAGGAAGGAGAGAAGGAAGAAGACTTGTGAGAGTGAGGTGACCTAAGCTAGTTTCCCCCACACCACAAACCGTCGCCCCGGGCTCATCAAATTCCTCCTTCTGCTGCTGCTTCCTCCTTCACCACCTCCTTCGTCTCCCCCCCCCCATCTCCTCCTCCACCTCCTTCGTCCCCCCCCCTCCACCACAACATTCCTTCAGCTGTATGCACACCCCAACACAGGTGCCGGGTCCCATGTTGTGGTGGTGGTGGTGGATAGTGGTGGTAGTGGTGGTGGTAGTAGTAGTAGTAGTAGTGATGGTGGATAGTAGTAGTATTAGTGGTGGTGCTGGTAGTGGTGGTAGTAATAGTAGTGGTGGTGGTAATGCCCTTGGCGAGTCATAATGAACGTGTTTATTATGAGTCAAGTAGACATGAGATAAATATAGTAAAACCTCGATTTAACGGACTATAGAGAGAAAATTCCGTTATATCGAGGGTCCGTTAGATGTAAAACCTCCATTTAACGGTTTGTATCGAGAAGTTGATGGTTTGCTCTAGGTAAAATTACCTTTTGAGTTTCCTAGTAAATGAACTCTAAACGTTACAGTGAGTGGAGGGAGTGAGTGGGGTGGGGGTGGGTGGGGTGGGGTGGGTGGGGTGGGGGTGGGTGGGGTGGGTGGGTGGGGTGGGGTGGGTGTGGGGGGTTTTAATCTTGCACTGGCTTCACCAAGGATCAATAAAAGACTCATCTGTCAGACATGAGGGAAGAAGTGCTATTGTCTGCATGTAATCTCTCTCTCTCTCTCTCTCACCTATATTACTTTCCTTCCACCCTACTCTCACTCATTCTCCCTCTCACTCTCCCTACTCTCAGTCTGCCCTACTGAAAAGACCCACATTGCCTTACATCTCTTTACTCTCCCTTCTCTCTCTCCTCCCCCTCTCTCCCTTTCTCTCCCTCTCCCCCCTCCCTTTCTCTCTCTCCACCCCCCCACACACACACTGTACCCAGCACCTCCTACCTTACCTAACCTAACCAAAACATAGATTCACTCAGGATCACAACAAACAAGATGGCGTCAATTTTACACCAAGACTCCATACGTTTACTTAGAATTAGCTAAACATAACCTTTCATAATCTCCCATATCTTTTGTGTCTTAGGTTAGGTTAGGTTAGGTTAGGTTAAATCAATTAGTTTAAGATTTTTTTCACTTACAATAAATATTCCTTCTCAGGGATTTTTTTTGAGAATTAATAAAACCCTTTTACTCCCACATTCCCTTAGTTCTCTGGTACTAAGGAACTCACGTACACTATTGTGTGTGTGTATAGAATGGATATCAATTCACTAGAGTCGGTGCAGCGAAGAATGACGAAAATGATTCCGGGACTTAGAAACCTTCCATATCAGGATAGGTTAAAGAAACTTAACTTTATTCCCTAGAAAGACGAAGAGTGCGGGGAGATATGATAGAAGTATTTAAGTGGGTGAAAGGAATCAATAAAGGAGATACAGATAAAAGTTCTTATAATATCCGAGCAGGATAGGACTCGGAGCAACGGATTTAAGTTGGATAAGTTTAGGTTTAGGAGGGAGATAGGAAGGAACTGGTTCACAAATAGGGTGGTGGACGAGTGAAACATGCTTAGCAACTTTGTAGTAAGTGCTGGAACTCTGGAAAGTTTCAAAGGGAGGCTGGATAGATTCATGGATGATAGAGAGTGGTAGTAACTCTCGACAGGAGCTGCCATGCACAGGCCAACCGGCCTATTGCAGACTCCTTATTTTCTTATGTGTGTGTATGTTTGTGTGTGATGTAGCGAGGTGAACCATCTGAGCTCAGGATTCACTCTAGCTTGTGAATTAACCTAACCTAACCACATGAAGCTTGAGCACAACACACGAACCAAAACATCAACAAACGACACGTGGGATACGAAGCCAAGGGGGGGGAGAGGAAAGGGGGGAAGCGGAGCGGGAGCAAGGGTAAAGGGGAGGGGGGAGGATGGGGAAGGAGGGAAGGGAGGAGGGGAGGGGTGTGCGTGTCCATAGTGACGTCACAGTCCGACCCACAACAAAGACGACCAGCTGAGTGAAAGGTCGTCCCCTCCAGTCAGAGAAAAGGTCAAGCTAACTGCACCCACTCGAAGGTCACACAGTATTTGGAGAGTGGACGGGGGAGTGGGGAAAGTGGAAGGGGGAGTGAAGAGACAGGTATTTCCTAAGGACATGTATGTGTGTGTGTGTGTGCGCGTGTCCTAGGGCATGGGAACTCATTTTCAAAAAGCGTTTCCTGTCCTCTCCTGCGTTTCCTCACGTCATCTCACTATCACTGTTTATTGTTCTCTGTTAGGTTAGGTTAGGTTAGGCTAGGTTAGGTTAAAGTAGGTTAGGTTAGGCTCCCATCTACCGTGGCCCAAACGTCGCGAATTACCGAAGGAGTGACAAAGTTTACACCTGATAAAAAAAAAGATGAATTGGAAAAGTTTGTTGAGGTTTGTGGTGATGAAGCAGGTAACCGGGTCGGTGGGCCGGGTCGGGTGGGGTGGGTGTGGGGTGGGGTGGGGTAGGGTTGGGTGGGGGTGGGTTGGGTTGGGTTGGTAGTATGACAAGTCCTCGCTATCTACGCAGTGTTTAAAAAGTCAACACAAACATCATGGGACTTTATAAACACAAACATCAAGTCGACTGGTGGGTCATTCCCCGTCTCTACTCCGACCTTCACGTGTTTATTATATGACGTCAAAACTGCCAGGAGGGTTAATATGAAGGTGAGGTGATGGAGGGGTGGTAGGGAGGTGAAGAGGTAGTTGAGGGGTGGGGAGGTGATAGTGAGGTGGTAGGTGGCGTGGCAGTGGAGTGGTGAGGTGGTAGTGGGGAGGTGGTAAAGGTGGTGGTGGGGAGGTGGCAGTGGAGTGGTGAGGTGGAGTGGGGAGGTGGTAGTAGGGATGTTGTGGGGAGGTGGAGAGGTAGTTGAGGGGTGGGGAGGTGGTAGGTGGCAGTGGAGTGGTGAGGTGGTAGTGGGGAGGTGGAGAGGTCATGCTGCTGCTTGACCACTCCTACTCCTCCTCAAACAACTTAACTATCCACTTACACCAACCCACATGAACAATAGTCCCTTTACATACCTTGGACTCCAAACTGCTGCAGTATATCATTTGGATTTAATTAAGCTTTGGACAGGTGTGTTAAGGTAAGCATCTTTGTTAGTGTCTATATATATTCAATGACACACACTCACTCACTCACTCACTCACTCACTCACTCACTCAAATCCATAACCATTGTGTAATAATAGACCTCTTTCAGATTACCTTTAGAATATCCCTCAAGCTTATTTCACTTGATAATTAAACCCCATAATGTTACCTGTGGGTGAGGTGAGGTAAGGAAAGGTCAGGTCAGATCAGATCAGGTCAAGTAAGGTAAGGTAAGGTAAGGTAAGGTAAGGTCAGGTAAGGTCAGGTAAGGTCAGGTCAGGTCAGGTAACAGTGTATTTAATCTTATGGGTAACTATACAATAACCAGGGGTGCCTTATCTTCAGGTAATCCCATCTTTCCTCTATGAACGCCAAAAGCAACAGCGCCCCCCCCCCCCTCTCTCCATAATTACGTCAGCATTTGTTTACATTCGTCCTTAAGAATCACAAGAGTTAACAGGAGCAACGACAGGCAGTGGAACGACCCTCTCAGTCCCTGTCAAGAAGGAGCAGAACAAGGCCACTTATCCTCCTCACACTCTTGCCTGAAGGGGGGAGAGATGAGGCCAGTGTGTGTGTGTGTGTGTGTGTGTTTGTTATTTTGTTTGTTTCCTTTTTTTAGTTTTATATCATTGCTTTTCAGCCTACCGAGTGCTATAGTAGGATCGGGGACGCTGGGGAGCTTCAAGACGAAGTTGGATAGGCACATGGAAGTGCTGGGATGGGTGTGAAAGGGATCTGCCCTGTATGGGCCAGTCGGCCTCCTGCAGTATCCCACTTTCTTATGTTCTTATGTTCTTATGTTCTTATGAACAACGATGCCATAGAGAAATCCGACTGCGAGAGAGATTTAGGAGTAATGATAAGTAGGAACCTTAAGCCAAGTAAACAATGTGTTTTTGCTCGTAACAAGGCTAATAAAGTACTTGGGTTCATACAAAGGAGTGTTAGTTACAAGAAGAGCGAGGTCATCCTAAAACTGTATCTTGCTCTTGTGAGACCACACCTGGATTACGCAGTTCAGTTCTGGTCACCGTATTACAGAATGGATATAGAATCCTTGGAAAGAATTCAGAGGAGAATGACAAGACTAATCCCGGGCATAAGGAACCTTGAGTATAGAGACAGGTTAAAGCATCTTAATTTGCACTCCCTCGAGAGACGTAGAGCCAGGGGCGACCTGATAGAGGTGTATAAGTGTAAGTCAGGGCTAAACAAAGGGGACATTACAAAGGTACTCAAACTATCCAACCAGGAGCGAACTCGTAACAATGGTTTTAAATTAGACAAATTTAGATTTAGGCGTGAAATAGGTAAACACTGGTTTGGAAACAGAGTAGTGGATGAATGGAACAAGTTACCAAATATCATTAACTCGAATACGCTGAATAGCTTCAAACATAGGTTGGATGCTTATATGAGCAATAGGGGTTGGGTGTAAACGGGACTGCCCAGTATGGGCCAATAGGCCCGCTGCAGTTTCCTCCACTATGTTCTTATGTTCTTATGTACAGTGACGCCACGACAACAATAGATCACACCATCACACAAACACTATACTGTCATGTTTAACAATAACAACAAAGAGAACAACAATAATAAGAACAATAACTACAGGAAAAACTATAATAAGAACAGCAATAACAAAGGCATCAACAAGAACAATAAAAATAACAAAAACATTAATAATAACAATAACAAGACCAACAATGAAAACAACAACAAAATCACCACCAACAGCAGCAGCAGCAGCCGCCAGGAGAATTTTGCTCTTGAAGGTAAACGCCTCAGGGGGCAAAGGAATTTCTCAAGCAACTAAACTCATGTGAACTCTTATCAGGCTGTTGTCGATCCCCCTCCCCTCACCCCCCCACCCGTCCCAAGATGCAAGTTGTTGATGTCGTCGAGGGTGAATCTAACACTCATAGGTCTGCTGGCGATAGAAGGAAAGGATCTTTTATACAGGAAATATAACTGCATAAACATATCCTATAACCTTCCTCTGCCCTAGCAACACTAACGACCACTCACTTACCATACATGCATAATATCTAGGGGTGTAATGCCATTGCTACCCATCTAAAGCCGGCGCCCACCCACCTGAAATCAGCACCACCCACCTGAGATTAGTGCCGCCCACCTGAAATCAGTGCCACCTACCTGAAATCAGCGCTACCCACCTGAAATCAGTGCCACCTACCTGTGCCTGGTCGTGTCCTAATTGGTGGTTAAACTCACTCACTCACTCACCTGAAAGGAAGATTTTGCACGTTAGTTTATGAATCCACTATTAATTACATCTATTAATTACATGATGAGAGAGAGAGAGAGAGAGAGAGAGAGAGAGAGAGATTTTCCACACACACACACACACACACACCTATCGATCACAAAGTCCATAATAATCCCGGCACCTCTCTCTCCCTCTACTCCAATTAGCGGGATTACGCACAGGTGTCAACAAGGTAAACTCAGGTAAACTCGAGCTCCATTACCGAGGCTTTAAAACGGAAGGAAAATAATAATACCTTCTATTTGACTCATATACCACCAC